>NW_008710630.1:788532-898882 GCF_000327385.1 Lottia gigantea
GTCCATCAATATCTTTCTTTGATTATTCTGTGTGTTCAGGTTTTAAAATGTCTCTGGATGTTTTCCTCACCCATCATGAAACTACTAGTAAATATTCCTAGTTTGTTTTGTAAATAGTATCTTTATGTAAATATAATGTTCATTTATTTTAGCATTGTAATTTGTTTTCCATCTCCATATACTCCTTCATGGCAAATTTCCCTCCTTCCTGACTGCATGGCATTATGATTTAAGGAGTGTTGTAACTTTGTAATAGCTCTTGCAATTCTATGAACGTGTGTACCTGCTTAGAAAGTTTTGCTCATGAGTTTGAATCACACCTGAACTGAGTAGGGCTATGAATTCTTTTAGGGAACTGGGTCCTGGTTTCACAATAATGGCTTGTGATCTATTCTGTCGGATGGTATTGCTCAATATTCAAAACTAACAAATTCTTTTCTTAGGATATTTTCAATGAAATAGGATCTTTACAAAGAAACTAGTCTTTGACAAAAGAAACTAGTTTGGTTTTGACAAAAGAAACTAGTTTGGTTTTGACAAAAGAAACTAGTTTGGGTTTGACAAAAGTTGACAAGGAAAACAGTTGGGTTTGACAAAAGAAACTTTAGGGTTTGACATAGAAACTAGTTGGTTTTGACAAAGAAACTAGTGTGGGTTTGACAAAGAAACTAGTTTGGTTTTGACAAAGAAACTAGTTTGGTTTTGACATAGAAACTAGTTGGTTTTGACATGGAAACTAGCGTGGGTTTGACAAAGAAACTAGTTTGGTTTTGACATAGAAACTAGTTTGGTTTTGACAAAGAAACTAGTTTGGTTTTGACATAAAAACTAGCATGGGTTTGACATAGAAACTAGTTTGGTTTTGACATAAAAACTAGCATGGGTTTGACAAAGAAACTAGTTGGTTTTGACAAAGAAACTAGTTGGTTTTGACAAAGAAACTAGTTGGTTTTGACAAAGAAACTAGTTGGTTTTGACAAAGAAACTAGCGTGGGTTTGACATAGAAACTAGTTTGGTTTTGACAAAGAAACTAGTTGGGTTTGACAAAAGAAACTAGTCTGGGTTTCACAAAAGTTGGCAAGGAAAACAGTTGGGTTTGACAAAAGAAACTTTAGGGTTTGACGAAGAAACTAGTTGGTTTTGACAAAGAAACTCATTAAGTATTATTTAAGATTATTATATTGATTATGAAACTGTCTACTTGGTAAACTAGGTGATACATCTTCATAATCTGGTCTTTTAATTACCCAAATAAACTTCATCTGATACAAACTTAAAAAATAACCAACAAAAACCAGATACATAAACAACAATTTTAGAAAATTTGAGCTCAATTATAACATTTTTCAAGAATAATGTTGTTCACTTGCAAATTAAAATAAGCAGTTCAACAGTAATGAACTTAGTCAGATAATCACAGAGTTACTACGAACAAAGTATATCAGCTGGCCACAAAGTATATCAGCTGGCCACAAAGTATATCAGCTGGCCACAAAGTATATCAGCTGGCAGCAAAGTATATCAGCTGGCAGCAAAGTATATTAATTGACAGCTAAGTATATTAGCTGACTGTAAAGAATATTAGCTGGCATCAATGTAGGGCCTACATTAGCTGACAGCAAAGTTCATTAGCCGATGACAGCAAAGTGCATTAGCTGACTGCAAAGCATATTAGCCAACGGTAAAATATAACGAAGTATATTACTGACAACAGTACAAAATTCAATTGCTAAATATCAAATTACAGTAATTAATAACATTATTCAAAAACGACAATTTGAACCAACAGGTTGATTTCCAATTTACAAAATTAGACTGACATGAAGTTTAATGAGTGAATATTAGACTATATAAACCTTGCATACCCTATAACAATAATTAGTGTACTGATGAACATAAAAGTATTTTGTCAAAAACCAAATATAATCATTATTATATCTTCCCACAAACATTACAACATTAAAACACCTACAACTACATTAATATCAAATATCAAATTTATATGCCATTTCCTTAAATGCAGAATAATCAAATTGAAGAAATTCCATAAAAAAACAATAAAATATTTATATGTATTTTGAAAAACTATTTCTAAAAATGTATCTCAGCTACTTTTTTTCACTTCTAGAAAATTTATTAATGATTAAATAAAAAACATTTGAATTTTTGACAGATACATCCAAGGTACCATTTTACATCTTTAAAATAAGCAATTGCGATAACTAGCTAATCATAACAAAATTGGAATTTAAAAACTTAACGATGTGTTAAATTTATAGAGTTAAAATTTGTTGTACTGCTTTAACGATACTGTTAGCTCCAATTCCATATTTCTCGATTAATTCAGCTGCCTTTCCACTCCTTGGGATGTCGTTTACGGCCAGTTTCTTCACGATTATATCCCTGCATTCACTCACCCCACTGGCCACGGCGCTACCGATTCCACCTGGAGGATCAGAGAGAATTAGGATTAGGACTTAAAATGGGAGAGAGAGGGGGGGGTTCATCCTAATTTTCTGCATCAATGAAGGTTAGGAACATCATGCAGTGTGCAATTGAGAAAATTTGGCTTTGAATTTGACGGCCTTGTCTGCAGGTTCATTCTTTATTTCTGCATCTTATGGAGCTAATAAAGGCTAGCAACATCATGCAATGAACAATGGGATCAATTTTGACAATGGCTTAGAATTTCTATTTTGATTTGCAACTGATAAAGGATCACACTCGAAGCACATTATAGACACTTGGGTCTCCTTATATCCAAAAGGTTCAAGGCTTTCCCAAACAGTACATCCCTGAGTCACTGACAAACACTGACTGTCCTGGGATCAAAGCACAAGTTAGAGCACACGTCTAAATCTGTTCTTTTCCTCCTGATTCAACAAATTTCATAAAATTAAGTATCCATATGCATGAACCTAAAATGGGCATATTCCTAACTTATAAGTCACATACCTTCAACATAATGATCCTCAACAGTAACAATACGTCCACCAGTTTCTCTAGCGTTCTGTATGATACCAGCGACATCTAGTGGTTTAATGGTGAAAGGGTCAATAACTCTGACATTGACTCCACTCTTAGCCAACTCATCAGCTGCTTTCAGAGCCTCTACAATAGTTACACAGGCTCCTATTATTGTTACTTGATCAGAATCAGTTTTACGTAGAACCTGAAATATAGAATGAATACAGTAAAGGAATAACAACCATTAAAGCGAAACTAGTAGCTGTCTAATCAAAATTAGATCCAATTTTTCATATGTATAGAGGAAATTTATGGCATTAGTTTGCACCACTTCTTTTTCAGTCAGATGTCTGTGGTTTCTGTAAATGCTTTATTGTATATGACATATATCACAATATCACAATATTGCTAATAATATCTATGAGCCTTTGCAAGTGCAACATCATGAAGGGCTAGTATTAGTGGCGTTGCCAGAACAAGATTTTTAATTCCAAATCTGAAAGGTGTAAAACAGCTGAAATAAGGCCCTGTGTTCTTGAAACGATCTTAGCACTAGGATGTCCAAAGTTCTTAAAAACTGTTTTAGTATATCCTAGCACTAAGATTATTTCGAGAATACGTACCCAGGTGTTAAAGAAAGATATTGAGATGTCTGTATCCTTTTGAAATTTATCTGGATTTTGGTCACCAAATCAAATTACAAACCTTGGCTTGACCAATTTTAAAAACTTCATCAGCACCATAAAGAATTGGTATGTTGGGTCGACTTGAACGAATAAAACAGATACCAGACTTGTTGGCTGCCAACTCTACAGCTCGTTCCATGGAGACAGCGTCAGACGGATAGAAAACAGTGGACCCTGGGATGGATTGAAACATGGCCAAATCTTCCAGCGCCATCTGTGAAGGTCCATCTTCACCTATTGACAAAACAAAATAAGATAAAAATATTCAGCACAATTTGAATGCCATCCCCAATCCACTTTGCCACCAAATCTTTGATAACATTTGCTAGCTCAATGAGATTAGCTCTAGTCAACTGACTGTCCTGATGAGGATTGTGTATTTGAAACACCTGTCGCATGCACAAAATGAGCTCTTGTCAATTGACGGTCCTGATGAGGATTGTATATCTAAAGCATCTGTCAGCATCATTAGATGAGCTCATGTCAATTAAATGTCCTGATGAGGATTATATATCTGAAACATATCACCATCATGATATAAGCCATAGTCTAATAAGTTATCATTAATCAATACTTACCAATGGATACTCCAGCATGGGATCCTACAAAATTAACATTAGTTTGAGAGATGGCCCCCATTCGAATCTGATCGAACGCTCTGGTGAAGAAGGCAGCAAAGGTGCTGAGGAAAACAACAGTTCGGTCTCTAGTAGCACAGCCAATACCAACTCCAACTAAATTCTGTTCTGCTATAAAACATTCTACGTATTGATCTGGTCTTACGTCCTAAAAAAACACAAAATGCAACATTCTACAGACTGCTTATTAGGTATGAAAGAGCCTCAGTGGGTTTTCATGTAAGGCCAAGGTTGCATTACTTTAAGGTCAGGGTTGCCTTAAGGTCAAGGTTGCATTAAGTTAAGGTCAAGGTGACAGACACAAAGAGCTTTGCATATTTACCTTTTGCTTTCTAAAAGAATCTACTACTTAGCTTAGAAAGTTGTGGTTATCTCAGCTGCCCAAATTTATATTGCTGCAGAGGACAAAGAGTATCTAAGCCATTTGCAGGATATTCACCCTCTGGTCTATTTGTAGAAAGGGCCATCAGAACTTAAGTCCTAATCTTTATAAAATATGGTTCTTTGTTTCTGAGGGTCCATGAATTAATGACTAACTTACCATAAGTTTAATGGAATATGTAGAGTTTTTGGTGTCACCGTCCATGGCGATGACCCGATTGTTAGCTTGACCTATTTTAGCAATGGCTTTACCATAAGCTGCTCTACATGCTGTCTGAAATAACAATTATTACGCGTTAAAGTGGGGAAGAACGCGATGGAAAGGAGGACACTTTACTTCTTTTATACATTAGTGTAAATTGAACTAGCCAAAGTTGTTCATGATAACCTATATTTGACATAAAAAGCAATGAATTCGATGAGAAGAGCATACCCAAAGTCAAATGCAATGCAATCAAAACTTTGTTCACATCAAAAGAATAACCACTGCACTGCGCAATGACGCAAATTCACCAGCAGTGTTATAATTTTTGTTTAAGGTTTAGTCAGTTTTTAATAATAACCAGCCTTTTTCACGGACTGTGCTGGAAAACTGAGAGAGGGGTATGGTTGAAAGTAAAGGGCAATAAGGTTCACTCTTTCCCTGTCAAGGTTAGAAGGTTAAAGGACATTACTGAAAGGGTCAAAGTTGAAAGGTGACTTACTGGTTCAGAATATTTAGGAGGTTCTGGTAGAGCTATATTGGAGATGTTGGCTGCTTGAACTGTTCCACTGGGTTGGGGTGGGGTGATGTTGTAAGGTCCATTATTCTTAATAATGGCCTTGATTTCAGCCAGTGCCCTTTCTGTTTCCCCACCCAGAGGCTTTCCATGCCAGTTGATCTGATCTTCAATTCCTACAAAATTAGACAAAATTTCAACATACACGTAGTTCAACCCATGATGTGCTCACCTATAGTCCTGGGTCCTTATTCTTGAAAACTTAACTAAGTTTAATGTTCCAGCCATCTGATTGGTCAATCACTAAGATTGATATTAAATTTAGTTTTATTATCCAATCAAATTACTGTATTTCTTTAAATCTGGATTTTTTTTAGTTAAGTTTTGGAGAATAAGGCTCCTGATAATAAGAGCTTATATCGCGTTGTTTTGGACAACCAATCTGTCATCAGGATAAAGCATGGAAATTTCAAACATTCAGCATTTCTGTGTCAATTATGTCACATCTTATAGCTCAAGCCCATCTCTCACGCATCCATCCCCCACCACCCATAACTGCACTTACCAGACACCCCCTTGCCCTTGAATGTTTTGGCGATAATACATGTTGGTCTTCCCGAGGTGGTCTCGGCTCCGTGGAGAGCTTTCACCAGCTCCTCGACGCTATGTCCATCAACCACGTAGGTATTGAATCTGAAAAATATCGAAGAAATTGTAAGATACAGCTAAATCAACAGCCTAGAGCTCCAGTCAGACATGAACCAAGTGAATAGTTTAGAGCTCTAGTCAGACATGACTGGTAAATACAGCCAGATCAACGGTCTAGAGCTCTAGTCAGACATGAACCAAGTGAATAGTTTAGAGCTCTAGTCAGACATGACTGGTAAATACAACCAAATCAACAGCCTAGAGCTCTAGTCAAACATGAACCAAGTGAACAGTTTAGAGCTCTAGTCAGATGTGACCGGTAAATACAGCCAAATCAAAAGTCTAGAGCTCTAGTCAAACATGAACCAAGTGAACAGTTTAGAGCTCTAGTCAGACATGACTGGTAAATACAGCCAAATCAACAGCCTAGAGCTCTAGTCAAACATGAACCAAGAGAACAGTTTAGAGCTCTAGTCAGATATGACTGGTAAATACAACCAAATCAACAGCCTAGAGCTCTAGTCAAACATGAACCAAGTGAACAGTTTAGAACTCTAGTCAGATATGACTGGTAAATACAACCAAATCAACAGCCTAGAGCTCTAGTCAAACATGAACCAAGTGAACAGTTTAGAACTCTAGTCAGATATGACTGGTAAATACAGCCAAATCAACAGTGTAGAGCTCTAGTCAGACATGAACCAAGTGAACAGTTTAGAGCTCTAGTCAGATATGACTGGTAAATACAACCTAATGAACAGTCTAGAGCTCTAGTCAGACATGACTGGTAAATACAACCAAATCAACAGTTTCTCAGGTCAAATTAAACCCCAAGCTAACAAACGTGTGGCCCGAGGTTATGTTGAATAATTTTAAATCAAAACAAAACCAGAGAATGGAATGAATCTATACCAGTGGACTTTGAAATTGCTTAAAGGGATTGTAAAGAGGTTTTCTAAATTTTGTATGTGATAGCACAGCATCAATTTGCACCATTTCAATTTGGTTCTTGTAATTTTATTAATACAAAGTGTTTGAAGGGCCATAATATGTGACATAGAAAATTATTTTGAAATAAATGACGTCATCAATCACTTAGTTTTAGATAACCTCTTTATAATCCATTTGAAATGGGAAAAAGGTTAGAAATCCGTTAAAATCCATCTATAAAAATCAAGATTAAAATTAAACTAAATTTTATGGAGTTCTTCTCTCTTAATAGCAAATTAACAGTTAAATCATGTGAAATCAGTTGTCAGGAAAATAACTTAAATCCAAACAATAAATTTCACTTTTGTTACATCATGCATAAAATCTTTTCAAATCACAAATTTTGGCTAGCGTCACAAAACTTTAATAAAGCATGAAAAAACCACAAATCTTAAACAAAAATAATTTAATAAATTTTGTTACAGCACAAAGGAATGTACAGGACTTGACTGTACATGTCAAAACTTCTACAACAACAATTTAGCATTAGATCCAGCAATTTGACCCAGATTTATACCACTTTAAGGTATACTACCACTTAGAATAAAGATAAAATTGGCCAATAAGTGCCGTATGCATCACACGTACTTTGACCCAGATTTATACCAGTGTAGTTATAAAATGTAGAAACACACATGAAATATAAATAGTTTTATCCCTGCGTTGGTGTCTGTGATCTCCACTCCACCTGTCTTTTAAATCAATACCTATCTATAATTAACACATATTTTATCAACCAAGCATTTCAATTAATTAGAGTGATAATAAGTTCTGTGAAGAACTGCGTGTTGGTGAAGGCCTATTAAATGGTGTAATTGTTATTCTCCAATTCGTGTATAAAACTAGTAAAGTATAGCTAAAGTTACTTGGGCCATATGCAGCGCTCTTACTTTGACTAAAGTTGAACTTTGGCTAAAGTCAAACTTTACAACGTTAGGATTAAGGCTTTCATTTTCTACATTTGATAGTCAAATTTAAGCACAAATTTCGTAAAGATCGACCGGTGCATACCTAAAGTTCAACTTAAGTCTAACTTTAGTCAAAGCTTAGGTAAAGTACGAGCGCTGCATGTGGCCCTTACAGAGGCAACTTTACCACAGTTTTCATTTTACACCTTTCGTAAAGTCTGAGCTGTGCATACTTAAAATTCAACTTAAGTCTAACTTAGTCAAAGTACGAGTATACAGCCCTTAGAGTCTGTACTTTTCAGAGATTTACCTGGTGTTAAAACTATTTTGATACATTGTATAGTTTTAACACCAGAAAATCCCTGTAACAAAAATATAAATGGCAGCCAAGAAATATTAAAACGTGGCAAATTAAAATTTTTGAAAGGCAACATTCGATTAAATTGTTAGTTGATAATAAAAAATTAATTACATTATAATTGATACAAGATTTTATAGCATAAATCAAGCAACATATGTTTATCTCTTTATATTTATGGAGCAGTGTATAAGCTTAATTCTCAAAATTTAGTTTAATTCTTTTTGATTCATTGACAAATCACATCTGGACTATTCTATATTAAACGGATTGTAAAGAGATTAAGTATCAACTTGCATCATTTATATTTTCAATCAGAAGTCTGTGGTTCATACTATTCCACTAAAACTAAGTGTTTGATGACGTTACTAATCGCGAATGGCCTTTTTCAATAAAGCTTATTTTGGGATTAGTGACGCCATATAAAACTCAGTTATAGAGAAATTTACAATCCCTTTAAACATTTGTTACACCATGTATTAAATCTCTTCAAATCACAAATTTTGGCTTACAGCGAAACTTAAATAAAGCATGAAAGACCCTAACTTGACCTTCTTCTAATATCCAATTATGACACAAATCTTTAGTAAAAATAATTATATAATAAATTTTGTTACAGAACAAAGGAATGTACAGGACTTGACTGTACAAGTCAATTTAGCATTTGACTTTAGGGCGAGCAATTTCTGAATTTTTTGTGTGTATCAGAGAATTGAAATGATATGTTGTTGATAGTAGAGTAAATAGTAGAAATAAACAAGCCTAGAGTTTTATGAAACAGGATCTTGGATTCAAGTGGTTTCAGTAGGTTTATAATCTTTATCAATGTCCTTCCTGTCACATCTCTACTACATTTAATATTACTTATTATCAACAATTCAACATTCTATATATCATTATCTATTAAACTCACTGCAGGCCGTATTATAGACTGTTCTCTGACAATATTATACAGTATCATAATCTATTGCAGGCATTTTCAACCTGGGGAGGAAGTAATTTTTAAATTGTTGGGGTCTAATGAGACACCTTGTAGTCTGCCATAAATTATATTACAAGTTGTTCTATTCAGTCAGGCTATATTCTCCAAAATAAAAAAGAATGCAAGCAAAACCTACGAAATATTAAGGATTTATAGGGGGAAAGTGGGTAATGCAATTGATCAAGGGTACTAAAAGGGGTAATACAAAGAAAAAAGGTTGAAATCCTCGTATCCAAAGCAACGAAACCAGAACTTAATTACTTTTTATGTGTATTGGGACTCAACTAAAACTAAGCACTGTAATGCGGTCAATATTAGATCAAACGATCTCTCTTCTCTCTCCATTTATAACTCAACGTAAACAAAAACCTAAAGTTTTGTGTTCAATGGGAAAAAGATATTATACACCTCCTGTTGTATTGAAGTAATCTGTCACATTCATTGAAACACCACAATGCAAACAAAAACCTAAAGATTTGTGTTCAATGGGAAAATGATACAGCTTCTATTATATTCACTGAAAAGCAGCTAAATGACTAACAATAGGCTTATTAGGCATCATTTGTAAGTAATTGTTATCTATACTATACCATTCCAATTAGGATATGGTAATAAGGTACATTGATGTCATGAATTATTCATGATTTTTTTCAATATGAATATTCACGAACTAATATTAAAGAAAAAACGTCTGCCATTACTCAAATATATTCTGTTACCTTTAAGGCGCCAAAAAACTCACCAAAAAGAAGTTTGCCATCATCATATTTGACATTTTTTCTTGAATCTCAGCAGTTTGCATATGCAGTAATTTGATTGGATTGTACCCTTGTGAATACAACCAATCTCCGCACATGTAGTTCTTGTCTATCATTGTAGACGCCATCTATGCTTTCTAACAAGGCATTTGATTGGGTCTCACAAGGGAGATAAATTGTATAAGATTTAAAGCTTGTTGACAATTGTAAGACTTTCCAACAAATAAAGTGCCTGATGATGTCAAGGTATTAGACAGAGTTCAATATTCCAGAGCTTACTCACCCAAAAGCCTCGGCTCGTTTCTTGTATGTGTCAAGATCATGTTGAAGACTGGTAGGGTCACTCTGTCCTAGTCTGTTGACGTCAAATATTGCCACAAGATTATCCAGTTTGTAGAAACTTGAGAACGCCATGGCTTCCCAGACAGACCCTTCTGCCGATTCACCATCTCCCATTACAGCAAATACACGATAACTACAAAATAATAATAAATAATCAAAAAATATCCAGAGAGCTAGCAAAACATAAGGCATTTTTCCAAACGGGCAGTGCCATGTAGGGTGCAATGAGGGGAATTTTGTCAGGACAGCGGAATTAGCCTACTTGATTTTTAACTGTCGGGCCTTGGTTTATTGTCCCATCCATGTAAGCCCCTCTTACATACATCACTGGCAGGGGGGAACCGGGTTAAAAAATCCGAAGGTATCATATCGACCTTTTCCAGTATTGAACCCTGGCCCTTCAGGTTAGCGAGCAAGCATCTTACTCACTGAGCCAGTGCGGCTCCAAAACATTGTATTAATAAGACAAGAAACACAATAGACTACTCACTCAGCTTTGTCAATGTATTTACCACAATACGCCATACCAGCTGCAAAACTGAGTCCCATACCCAGTGATCCTGTAGCTACATCAATAAAGTTCAATCTCTACAAATATAAAATTCCCATTTCATAAGACAGTCCACAATACATCTCTATATTTCAATATATGTGAGAGTTCTGTAGCATAATTCATTAGAGCATTGCAATCTATACATGATGTCATTTCCTTGGTTACATTGAATAAATGGTGGTCGTGGGTGGGTTCTAATCTCAGTTTACATGTGGAAGTTTGGTGAATCAGATATAAATGGGTACAGAAATTCCAGTTCTGGCTATGTAAGACTTCCATGTCAGCCCCTCATCAACCTTATCACTACCGTATATTTCCGAATATAATGCGCAAGCGTGTATAATGCGCACCCCTTCCTTACCCCATCAAAATCTTGAAAAATCCATTTACCCAGAATTTATAGAATGCACACCCTTTAAAGGCTAAAAAAAACTGTACATTATATACAGAAATATACGGTAGTAAAAGCGAAAACTTACTGGGGTGGGATGACCTTCCAAGTCTGAGGACAGCTTACGGATATTTAGAAGTTCTGATTCGGGGAATAAACCAACTTCTGCCCAGGCTGCATAGAGAATTGGACAAGCATGCCCCTACAAAATACAAATAAAATATGTTTTAAGCAGTGAGAATGGGGTAGTTACTGTAAGGTCTGTATGCATCTGATAAAGATTAGCTAACTTTTCTCACTTTGTTGTCTATGTTGAAGTCTTTTTCCACCTTTATGAAATGGAAATTTAAATTCTGAGCTTTCAGTCAATGTGTAGTCCTTCTTTTTTAGAAGTTAAATAAGCATATAACGAAACATTAGTAGCGCTTAGTAACTTTTCAAATGAGGAAGTATATCAATGATAAGTGAGTTAGTATTTCATAATGAAAAGTGGTATCAGGTGTCTAGAAGAGTAATCGTCAACTGCCTTCAAAAATTTATGGTACAATTGGGGGTCCAAACCATTGTTCTAGGGGTTGCATTTGCCCACCCCCCTCTCCCCTTGTATCCTCACTGGCACTGCCACTGTACTGATCAATCTTACCTTGGACAAAACAAATCTGTCATTGGCCGCATTTTTGGGTTCCTTAACTTTATATTTCATTGTATGGAAGAATAATACGGAAAAAATTTCTGCAGCAGAACAACATGAGGTAGGATGACTGAAATGGAGAAAAACATAAAAAATTTAGAGAATATTATAACACTAATTTAAAGATGGCTTTCCTTATTTTTTAGTGTCAAATTTAATTAAATTTCAATTATCATGAATTCTTCATCATATCATTATGTTCTTATTGCCCATAATTAAGAGTTTTAACCAATCATAAATGTCCATGTATGTACAGTTTGGACAAACAAAAAAAGAAATGTTGACCTTTCTTGATCGGTCACTCGTTGGAATTGTTGGTAATTCTCCTTTAAGTTTGCTGATTTTCTTAAAATGACTATGCAAATATAAATTCCTATCACTATCAGGGTTGTAGCTATGGTGGTTGGCAATATTCATATACAAATAATAAAATAATGCAAATATCCAAAACTTTAACATATTTGACTTAATTTGCTCCAATATCACATTATAGATAGTTTATATTGTAGAAACTTTTATTTTCAATATGCAGGATAAAATCAACCAATTCTTATAAAAAGTAAAATAGTAGCATATAACAATAATCAGTCAGACATGCATGGTAAATTCCGTATGGTTTAAAGTAGGCTACTAGGACAATGATATTTCTCAGAAGATCAATAATTGACAGGACAATAAAAATCTATACTAAAAATCAATTTGTTATATTATATTTATTTGGTTGCCAGGTTCTGATATCTTTACTTCAGACTTTTTTCATAATTCAATTTCCATGTTTCACAATCCAAATTATGACATCACAATGCCAGTATAAAATAAAAGAAGTAAGACAGGTTTTACGAGTAACTCAATTCTAAAAAAAAATAAAAAATTCTTTATTGTCTGAACAAAGTACAAAGTTTTTTCTCAGTTTTTTTCGATTATTTTTATGAGAATTGAAATATCAGCCTCAAAATAGACCCAACCCTACTTAATGGCATAATTCTAGACCAACTTAATGGCATAATTCTAGACCAACTTAATGGCATAATTCTAGACCAACTTAATGGCATAATTCTAGACCAACTTAATGGCATAATTCTAGACCAACTTTCAAACAAGTATCATGTTTAAAATGTTCAATAATTCCATATTAGAAAAAATAATTTGTCTGAATAACTAAACCCATATTTTTGATAATTGCATAATCAAATATTAAAATAAAGAGGTCTACCCTCAACTTATGATTTCATAATTTTAATACAAAATATCTTGTTCAAAATTACATATAATATTTTGTACTAATATCTATACCAGTACCCAAGTTTTTTTTAGAGTTGCATGACCAAATATTAAAATAAAAACCCTCAGTCTCAGTGGGTAAGGAAAATGAAAATGAAATCTATGTTCAAATGATTATTTTGTAATAAGGCCATATTTTTGATATTTGCATGACAAAATATTCAAATAGGCCTACCCTCAATGCCCTAGGGTGACTTGCAATTTTTATTTCATTATTCCATTTATGATCAAAATTTTGACATCAAATATTCAAATGGTGTCAACAAATTATTTTGTACTAAACCTATCTTTCTGATAGTTGCATGACCAAATATTTAAATTGTCAACGCTTTCAATGGGTTGGGCCAGGTGACTTGCAAATTATTTTTCATAATCACTATAATAGCCATGTTCAAAATTTGGACGTCAATTCAGACAAAATAGTTTGTTCAAATATCCAAACCCAAATTTTTGATAGTTGCATGTCCAACGGACAATCAACTTATCCCTGGCCCACATTGTTATCTCTGTCCCACTGATTGAATGCACCTTACTAAATTACTTACCCTGAGTTGCACGTGCTTGTCATGTTGATGCTTTGAAATCGCAGTTTATTTGCAATGTCTTTCAAAGTCTGCACCATATTGGCATCGGGTCTGTGATATTCACTCATGTCGACTGCTTCTTACGGCGAAATAAAACTCTAAAGTTTAGATAAATCCGTAATATGTAAGACTGTTTCGTCCTCGTCTAACAAACTAGACAGTCACTATATCGGTTGACGCCGGCAATTGATCGACCTTCACCTTAATCATTCGATATAGTCTTGATCATTAGGTTGTTTCATTCTCGATTATCACGACACACATGTTCCTTTAGCATCAGTACGATGGAACATGGCCCCGAAGTAGACCGAAACATCATTCTGCCTCTATTCCAGTCTGTGATAGCTATTGTGAATGTTGTCAGCTACTCTAATATAGATAATAAATATCAGAGGCTGGAATATAGGCATATGTTTCGGATTAGTCCCGAAGTTTCTGCAAATGACGTACTCTCTTGTTCAAAGCCATTGATCCAAAAAAAAAAATATGAATAATTTGTAAAGTCTTTGTGGCTAATAACGAACCTCCAAGGCATCTTATTAAAATTTGATGTTAGATCTAGTACAATATCGATTTTTTTCAGTATTTTGCATTCAATATTCTCCAATGGAAAACGGGAGATGTCTTCCTTATCGATAAGCCGAGACGCTACACCTCTCCTTGCTAGACGTAGAAGGATTGACAGTGGCATTAAACTCGGTACAGGGCTAATTGTTAGGGTACTAAATATTGGGACGATTGTAATTATTTTACAATTTGCTAATACTTATATGAATAGAAAGTAGAGGTGTTCTAATGACTTAACAGAATTCTGTGACCGATCAAGAAAGGTCAAAAAGTCTTTTATGCTTATCCAGACTGTACATATATGGACATTTATGATTGGTTAAAACTCTTAATTATATGCAATAAGAATTCATTAGAAACACCAATTAATCAAATAGTTTGCTTAATTTGACACTAAAAAAATAAGGAAACCCATCTTTAAATTGTAGGAAAATTGAAAATTACAAAAACATTAGACTATAAAATATGCGCCACAATTACGCGTTTCATTAAAGTTTCACTTGATTCATTAACATATCATTATATGTAAAAGAAAAATTGACATTAGGTGTTTGTGAAAATTGAAAATGACATTTTCATTTGATGACGATACGTGTATATTATACTGAAATATTATGTGCTCCATTTTATTAAAGGGAAAAATTCACCATCCATTTGACCAATCGTACATTAGTCTCGGAAACTGGAATTTTCTTAAGCTAAGCTAACAGCCCACCGTCGAAATTTGAGCCTTCAAATCCATGTGTGTCCAGAATTATCCGAGTTTTAAATTTAAAATGACGACTCGTCTTTTCTTGAGAAAAAATTATGCGATTTATGTACATTTCTAGTGTTTCTGATAAGTAATCCTTATCCAAAATATCTCGATTAAAACTATAAAATAACTCATTCCAGCCTGTACTCCATCAAATATAAATAAACATATGTTGCTTGATTTATACTATAAAATCTTGTATCAATTCTAATTTAATTAATGTTTTATTATCAACTAACAATTAAGTCGAATGTTTCGTTTCACACTGAAGTGTTTGAATTACTGAATTTGATTCATAAATTCACATTTTTCTTCGGATTTTAGTCTATTTTTTAAAGAAATAATGTGATTTTCGCACATTTCTAGGACTTCTGAAGAGTATTTACATATAAATCACACTGACAAGGCAACTAAGTAAAACACTGTAGAAAGCGCAAAAAAAAAAACTGTGAGACATACAGTTGTAAAGGGGAATATGCTCTTCTATGGCGGAATCCGAATTTTACAAGTTAATGAGCTGTTATGTCTATACATTATTACTGTGAGATATCTAACTATGGTATATCATCTAGGCCAATATCATATGCCTGCAATATTGTGTAACTTTATAGTACCCTGAGTTGTCTGATAGGTGTCCCTTGCTTTGTATGTTAGTCTACTAATAAACTTCTTATTGAATGGATGTGTTCCTTATTTCAATACACACCATGAGCCTACTGTTGTGCATATTTTGACTCGAAATTTCACCCTAGAAAGCTTGAACATACAGTGTCATGTAGATGTAGAGTAGATATATTGTGCGGAAGGTTGGAATTTTAGTGACACCACTAACTTTATTGCATATAGCGCCATCTGTAAACACAAAAGTTAGAAATTTTTGAAAAGAACTTTTCTTTGTTAGCTAATAAATTGCTTTTTCGAAAGTAAACTTAACAAAAACCACCAAACAGTCAAAAGGCTGTGCGAGGTATGATCTGGAATTTGGTTTTGGCGTTGGCAGACAAAGAATCCACACCCATGTTAAGAATGCTGCTTCTAAGTATTAAACGGTGTCTGTGATTCTCAAGACTACCGCAAGATTCGAAAAAATTGTAATGAAGTGGAAACTTTGTCGTCAGTAGGCCTACAGAAATTTCCTTTAGATCTAGCTTTGTTAGGAGTTTGAAATGCCCTTTATAAGAGCGAGAGTAGTCATTTATAAACTTGTGAAACTCTTGGTTCAAAATTCTTTGGGAGGAGGTCCATGCCATGAGAATTGAAATAGATTCACCCCAGACACAAAATGTTGATGTGTTTTTTTTAATTCAGGGTGCTATAAAGAGCTGATATTGTGTTTTTAACCAGAAGAAACAATCATTTTTAAAACAAAATTTAGAAGGTGGGTTGTCATATCAACCATTTCTAGAACCAAGATGACATCCCCACCTAAACAATGTCAGTTTATAAAACAAGAGGTATGTAATTCAGAAATAATTAAGAATGGGCACCCCTCGAACTGGGGTGGGGGTGGGGAAATGGGCCACTGTCCCATTTATTTTTCTGTTGGTAGCTATTGAACCCTTTGAACTCTGAATGTAAATGAAATAAAACATCATATACCTTGAACTTCAAGTAATAAAAGTAAAGTGTATGACGTTAACGTTGTATGACGTTACTTAGTAACGACTGGTATACCGGCTATTCGGGTATATATATTGTGTTATGTAATATTATATATTATATATATAGCTAGGGTTGAAAAGGTTAAAATTAACTGAGCAATATTTATTTTAAAGTCGTTCATTAGACATAAAACATAATTCCCCTTTTCTTCTCCTTTTATCTTTCTCCTATCATGAACGCATGATATTTTTTTGGTTTGGAATTATTTTTCAATTATGATATTTCAGGAGGTGGCCAGAGGTAATTGGATTTCATTGAACAAAATACATTATTCAGATCCCACAGGCAAAGAGAGGTAAGTCTACTTTCACTTTCTTTAGTTTCTTGGATGAAAAAAATGTTTGGGAGTTACTTCTGAAAACATTTGAGGATAGTTTGAAGTGGAACCAATAAATTCAATTTGGACATATCTGATTGTCTGACTTGACTCTTAAGTCATGCTATCTGTCCTGATGAGGATTGTATATCTGAAACACATGTCAGCAGAATGATATGAGCTCTAGTCAATTAAAGGTTGTAGGTTAGCACTAAAAAAATGTCACAGAAGCAATGGTGCAGGACTCATTTTAGATTTTTTGAATTTTTGTTTAGAGTTCTAACTACTTCTATTTCTAGAGTCTGGGAAGCAGTATACAGAACCACAAAACAATCCAACAGTGCTGATGGTAGGCCAGTGTTTTAGTCCTTGATTAAATTTTAAAGCATATCACAGATTTAGAACTTTCAATAGTTGGGATGTCATTCAACAAACTTGAGTCCAAAACTTTTACATGTTTTCTGGAACCCCTGAATCCACTCTTATTTTGGCAATTTCATCAGAACATATTTCAATTTCACCAATTGAGTATCTATGGCTTCAGCATTACTTCATGAATATTTTCCGAATCTTTTACAGCCGTGGTTGTATTACCAGTGTTACGGAGAAATCTCAAATTTGATTGTGTAATCCTAGTCAAACAGTACAGACCTCCCATGAAAAATTATACCATAGAATTTCCTGCAGGTATGCTTACAGAGTTATTTTTAGTTTCCTGTGGGCCTGTGTGCTGCCGGCTGTTCAGTTCCCTGTGTGCTACAGGCTGTTCAGTTCCCTGTGTGCTACAGGCTGTTCAGTGCCCTGTGTGCTGCAGGCTGTTCAGTGCCCTGTGTGCTGCAGGCTGTTCAGTTCCCTGTGTACTGTGGGCTGTTCTGTTCCCTGTGTTTTATAGCCTGCTCAGTTCCCTGTGTGCTGCCGGGTGTTCAGTTCCCTGTTTGCTGCAGGCTGTTCTGTTCCCTGTGTACTAAAAGGCTGATCGATAAGGAATTTTCATTGACAAATATTCCATTAAAGGTTTGATTGATAAAGGAGAGACGCCTGATAAATGTGCTGTACGAGAATTAAAAGAAGAAACAGGGTTTATGGGAATTTGTAAGCATATATCACCAAGTAAGCACTATTTTTTTACTCTAAAATCCATGAAATTTCTCACTCCTTGTCATTGAGTTGGCTCACTTTACCCATGTACTTTAGACACCTTTCAAAACCAGCTGTGCTGATGAGGTTTTCATATCCAAGACACAATGGTTGAATTGAACTTGGATTGTGTAAACATGGTTGGTTGGTAGATGACAAGTTAACGTTTGCTCCCAGTGGATGCTGATATGGCAATTGAGCCCTGTAGTTTGGTTGGTAGATGACAAATTAACGAACGCTTCCAACAGATGCTGATATCGCAAACTAGGTAGTTGTTGGTAGTCGTAGTAGTTGGTAGTTGGATTGGTTCAAATTGGATGATTCTGTGTTGTTGGTTTGGTTGTTGATACTATTTAAAAAGATGCACTAGAAATGGCTTGAATAGAATTTTGATTTTGACTAGTCCAGAGCAATTTGTCATTCTAAAAGTCTATGGTATTTACATTTTGGAAGAGTCTTGTTTTCACAATTTTACCATTAAAATATCTCACCACTATCAGTATCAAAGTTTGTTTCTGTTTTTTTCAGTCACATGTTTAGATCCAGGAGTAGGAAATACATCTGTTTCTATGGTAACTGTAGAGGTAAGGCTGTAATTTACTTTGATTTATATTTGGTTGTTTATGAGCACCAACATCTTTGATATACACTCTTAGAAGGCTTGTCCAATATGCCTGTATTTTTCTATTTCAGATTGATGGTGACACTAAAGAAAATATTGAACATAAAACAAATTTAGGTATTTCATCTCTGATAGTTCTTTTTTTATCAAATACTTCAGATTTTGTTGTAGTTTTTTTAGAATACATTGCTTACCTTTAAATAAATAGTTGTAACTTGTAAGTTAAAAAGCGATTGACAATTGGAAATGAATAGACAAATGGCTCAATTTCCCTCATTGCAGACTTCATGGTAGTGCTAATTTTTTCTCAGAATAAAAACCTCCATTTCATTTCTTGATATTTTAATTTAAATTTGTTTGTTTTTCAGATGACGGGGGTTAGTGAGTTTTTATTTTTTTTGGATTTTAAAATTGATGGACGAAATGCATCAAGGACATAATTATTTTTTATATACCTTCATCAATTAATTTCTTATATTCCCTTGTTCATATACATTTGAAATCTTGCTATAAGAATAAGTAATCATGTATACTAATCTTCTGTATATTAGAATCTGCTTTGATAATAATTTTTCCTGATTTTTTTTTTAAGAATTTATAGAAGTTTTAATTGTTCCTTTAAATCAACTTTTAGTCAAATTAAACGGTATGATTATATTTCTAAATCTAATTAAATAATACTAGGCCATACAAAAAAAATAGTCCGTTTTGATTACAGGCCTTTTTTTTCAAAAATCGGGGCCAGAGGGCGAATTTTTTATTATTATTTATAAGAGCATTTTTAGATTTTCAATTGGAATAAATCAGAGCAAGAGAAAGCATTTATTATATATTACCACAAATTTAATGTACATTTAATATTAAAGCAACAATCAGGCATTTTTGGGCCTGTAAAACAGACTATTTATTTTGTATGGCCTTAAGTATAATTCACCAGAATAAATTTTGTAATCACAGAAATGGATAGACTTAATTCTGAAATTCAATTTTAATACAGCTGTCTCTAAATCCTGGGCCACACTAGATGCTTCATTACAAATGAACCATAGGATTCTTTCAATAATAGGCCAAACAACAGATATAAATATATATGTTTTTTTTGCAGTCAAAGTTTTTGTTATAGATATGTGATTAATATTGATAAAACACATTCCCATATTTTCTTTTCAGAACTGAGTGAAAGTGGGTTATCTATAGATTCTAGAGTGTACACATATGCTATAGCTCAAGAACAGGCTAAGCACATAAAACCTGTGAATCCAGACCAAGAACAAATAGAGCCCTCCATTTCTACTGAATATCTTAAATAGTGTCTCTTATTGAATATTCATTACAAAACTCATTGAACAGGAGTAAGAAAGCAACCACTTGGAATATATAATCTCTAGTACACTAATAATCCTAACCAATTAAACGAAATCTGCATAGTCGTAAGGTACCCATGGAGTGCCTGAGAACCTCTCCCCTAAGAAAATCTGTGAAAAATAGAAATGCTTTGGTGCATTCAGACATCTTATGGGACTAAAACGTAAAACAAAAACTTCATATTCTTAAAAAAGATCAATTTTCTCCATTTTCAATCTTGCAAGTCTACTAAAACTAAGTGTTTTATGACGTCATCTCCGCAAAGGTCTTATGTGATACAAGCAAATTTGGCGGGGATGACGTCTACAATGAATAATTTTCCTATGCTTATCAAGGGAGACAATTTTTGATATAATAATAATGAAAGAATATATTATATAATGTAATAATGATTTAACTGTACAAGTTTTTAGTCTACAATTTCAATAAATGAAACATAAATAATATTTCTGCAAGTCCATGCTCAATTTGAACCATAAACAGAATTAGTCTACTTTATTAGTAGGTAGTTTACGTAGTAATCAACACAATATAAGTCATGCTTGTATAGTTTCAATTACTATATATTCTACCTCAAAAATAAAGTGGACTACTCCAGTTTAAGTTTCCAATTGGACTCAGACATGCATAACTTTCTTGTCTCGACTATACTTCAGTTAGTTATGAAGAAACAATGTGTGTAAATGATGCAAGATGAAGTATACTGATTTTATAATGTAATAACTAACAATATCAAAGTAAATAAATGATATTACATTTTATATAGAGTTATATTATTGAGTTATTGGCAGTGATATTTGGCATGGAATAATAAGCCTCCTTTTAGAAATATCGTGCAAATCTTTCTTGTTTAACCAGTCTTTTAAGCTTTCTTGCATACAAGTCAAGCTCAATTTGCAAAGTCTGACTTCTAAGCTTTGCGGAATTCTTAAGGAATTGCTGTTGTGTACATACAAGCTTTGTTAGAAACGGTATTACAGTTTTTCAGACATTTTCCATTCAGTGTGTCTCACTTTCAAAGTTCGATATCCTACTATTTCGCACCATGCTTGATTTTACATCTCCACCAAAAACATTAGAAAAATAAATCCACATGTGGCACTGTCTGGCTGATTAGCCTTGCCTTATGTTTCATTCTAGCACTTTTAGATAATTGCACTTTACAATATCACATATCAATATCTCGTCTGTTTTCATAACTATGGCAACACTGTTGGTCCTAATTGTGGCGATACCTGCACAAGCAAAGCCATTGTTTAATGCTTCAACATTTGAGTCAAGTATTTGACACTGCATTCTTCTGACACTCAGTGTTCAAATGGTTAAAACAATCACAGAAAGTTTACGGAATTCAGAATTGTTTCTTTAATCGTTTGTTCTCCTCACGTAACATTTCAACTTCCTTCACTAAATCTCTATTTAATGATAAATGTTCCATCATTGACATTACCTCTGCCTGAAAAAAAAAAAAATAATGGAGTTTTACATCCTACTTTTCAGCTATGAAGAAATTTTGTCTTGACATCCTCAAAAGCTTTGTCTTTTACTAGAATATAAGATCACTATTACATCTTTGACAAGGTTTAACAACAAGACATGCTGTGTGCAAGACAGGAAATTTTCACAAAGACTAAGCTGAGTGTGATTCAAAAAAGTGTGATATACCCTGAACTCTTAGTAATATAACGCATAAGCATATAGCACAAATGCAATGTGACATCACTTGTACCAACCTGTTGCATCTGAAACTGTCTCAGCATTTCAATATGTAGACTCTGTAGATCACGATGTATTTCTTCTCTTAGTTCTTCTTGAGATTCACGCACCAAGTTTCTAATAAATTCAGTTTGGAATAAACCTGGGTCAGACACAGGCGATGTATGTGGCTTCTGAAATATTGAGAAAAAATAGCATGCAGTCAAATGGCATCCCTTTCAGAGAATCCACATGGTCAATAATCTTTATTTGGTATACTAGGCGATAGCGTTTGAAAGCTGTCACCAGACTCACTTTCGAAGGCACCGGCCATGCTTGATTTTTCCTACATTGAGAAGAATTCGAACCTACAGCACCTAATCGCCTAGCAGACGACAATCGCTACCGACTATGCTATTTCACAGCACCAAATTGTGAAGCAGAATGTTCAATGTTAAACAAATTACAAGGAAAAACCAACCTGTGGTGAAGATTTAGATTCCTGCCAAGCTTCGCGAATTTCTTGACGTAAATCTTGTCGACAATCGTTTATCTGTTGGTTACTAGGCGACGCAGCTACGAACGATTGGTCTGTAAACATGACCTTTTTACCCCCCGTCGTGCTGGCTGCATGACTGTTTGGACTAGTATTGAGACTGACATGGGGCTGTGCTGTATTGTTTGTTTCATGTACATGTATCTGAGGCAGACTCGGAGATGCACTTACACCCCTTTGTTGTATCATGCCTAAAATATATGAAATGAAATCAAGTTTTACATCCTACTTTTTAACCAGGGCTGCTAAATTATTCTTTTTTGCCGGTCATGTCTGATTGGAGCTCCAAAATGACAAACTGCCATTTTGATCCCTCTGCGTGGAATCTCGCCCCTGACAGTTTGGTCACTCTTGTCTCTGTTTTAACCCCAGTTCCTGGCACCACCACTGCCTACCGTATGAATCAACAAGAGAAACGTACCATTGTAAGAGGTAATGCTAGGATCAGAATGGTAGGACTGAACAGAATAATTACTACTACCATTGACTGGAGAGATCACTGCTGAACTGGCACCCTGTAAAATATCAATCATCATACAATAACTGTATATTTTTACTGTTAAAAAGGTTATTTTTCAGCCTGTACCCTTACAGAGGGGCCCGGACTAAGGACTTCAAGGGACAGATTCGCATTTTCAACAGTTGATATGGGTCTTGAATGTAAGAATATAGACCTCAGAATTTCAAGTAAGCATGTCTCTGTCACCATAATTAACGTACATTGCCGTCCTAACCAAAATCAACAAGTTGGCATAATGCAGACACCATGTAAGGGTTAGACTAATCAACAAGACGTACCTGATAACTATTATTAACCAATGGACTGTTACCAAGGCTGTATTTTCCTGGTAGGCTACTAGTAGTACCGTTACCTTGTAAAGGGGAGAAAACTCCAAATGCTCCAGCACCTACAAATAATTCTTAAGAGTCATTGGTTGGTCAATCACTAAAATCAATTTTAAATTATCATCCAATCAGATTACTGTGTTATTAAATTTGGATTTTGGTTAGGTTTTTGAGAAAAAGGTCCCAGGACCAATAAATTATGATTACATTGTACACAAACTTTAAAATAGATATTCACTTTGAAAATAAACCTTGATAATTCTGGGCTATTTCAAGAAAAGAATACAATAATGACTAAGTCATTTAACCTACCAGCAGAATTGGTAGAGTTTTGAAACAGAGAGTCATCATTAAAAGAGGTTGAACCCTGGACACCTGAAAAATATCAAATTAAAGAGGTTGTCAAGAGGTTTTCTCAACTTTTTATGATGTCACTATTACAAAAGCTGCTAATAATATCTAAGCTAGAGATAAGCTTTGAGATAGTGATGTCATAACATGCTGTTTAGTGAATTTACAAGTATCACAGATGTCTGACTGAAAATTGTAATAGTATTAATTCAGCTCCATGTAACAAGAGTTTTCATCTGTTTAGTGAATCAGAGATGTCTGACTGAAAATTGTAATAGTATTAATTCCAGTTTTCATCTCTTGCTGCCGACACATGTTTAAGAAACCAAATCCTCATCAGGACAACAAGTGTTGGAAACAGAAGTTTACTTTCCAACAAGATTAATACCAAGTTTTACACATCATTCCATGTTAATGGCACTATCAGGCAAGGTTCCATGCATCTATCTAGGTAAATGGCACTATATCAGAAACCTACCCATGTTTTCTCTGATAGGTGAAAACACGTCTTCTGTATTAACAGCATTCTGTTTAATCTGAGTTTTATCTTTAACTATTTGAAGTGCTTGATTCGATATATCTAAAAAAATAGATTGAAATTGCCAAATACTAAGGGTCTAACAGTCAATAGAAATACTTATTATTTTATATACAGTATAATTGGGAATATAATGCATACCTTGTAAAAGTTACAGATATAAATGAATTAAAAGGAGTTTCATTTTTCTCACTTTTCTGCAGCTCACAGAACTAATGAAGGTATGCAGTGAGGAATGAGGGAAATTTGGTGTGATTAGAGATGCACAGCGTTAGAGGGACGTTTTGTAGTTTGAACAGTTGAAAAGTTGTTAAATCCTCAATATTCAAAGAGCCAAGCATGGGCAACACAATATACAGTTAGCTCTGAAATGAAATTTCCTACTTACTAGGATCAGCTGGAGGATTATCTGGTTTCATTTTCTGTGTTTCTGGTGGACGTTTTTTATTGGCAGCAGATTTTCCACTATCACTGGCTGCAGACTGTAAAAAAAAAAATTGTACAGTGTTATATTGGAGACATTAGTTACCACAGCCATTACTGGCTTATTTATCAAACTTTCTTAGCAATGTTGCTTAAAATGGATTGTCAAGATGTTTCCTAAACTTTTTATGTTTTAGGAGACACTGATAGTATCAATTTGCATAATTCTACTTTTCAATCAGACGTCTGTGATTCTTGCAATGCATTAGTAACATTAGAAAATGCTAAATTTTAGTGGAATTGCAAAACCACAGATGTACCGAAATCATTACCATTCCTTAAAGCATAAAAATGGCTAACTTACCTTAGGATGAAATGAAAGAGTTGAAATGGGACCAGAATGAGCCATGAACATTTGAACTGGATTAGGACCTTGTCTGATATCATAGACTAGTATTTTACCTCTAGTTGTACCAACTGCTAACGTACCTCCATCTGCCATTACATCAATACACGATAATGGACTCTCTGCCATTAATACACGTAAATTTCTACAAGGGAGAGAATCATTTTGATAGGTCAAGGACATTCTAGGCTCGGTTGGTCATGTTGAGATCCTACAGCTAGACATGGAAAATATTAAGGCTAGCGTCATTATCCTTGTAAAATTTGTAAGATCAAGGAAATTCTAGATTAATCGTAGTTTCCTCAGCTACAGGCTGAGATTTAAAAAATGTAGGCATTCAAAAAGTGTTCACTGTAGTTGTTTTGATAAAAATTTCCTCATTTCACACTGCAAGGCATGATGTATCTTCATTTTAGCCAAGTAAATTGTTGTTTAATGTATAAGAAAACATCCCTGGATGTGCATGATAATTATATGATGAAAATTGATGTTAAATTATTACAGATTTTCCACTGATAAGTGTATGCTGTTGACAAAAAATTTACTCTCTATCATCATTATTCTATAAGAAACAGAAGTTGGACAGTGAACTGTTCTTTTCTTTTTTATAAAGGAGGGCCTATATAAAAATTAATAAACTTCACAATATACTATACAAAGCCTACCCTTTTCCCTGTACATCATAGAGAGCTATTCGTTTATCTAGCCCAACACTTAACAATAACATTTCATTAATAGGAGAGAATGCCAGGCCTGTAGCAGGTGCTTTATGGACATCTTTAAAGGCATGTTTTAATTGACGTGTATTAGCATCCCATAAATTAACAGCTCCATCATCTGAGGCTGCAGCAAACAAGGCTTTATGAAAGAAATGGTACTGTAATTGCTTTATGGCCTGAAATTGAAAATTATTATCATTGCTATGTAATCAGTTGACATAGGTAACAGAATGCAATCCAAAGCTTCGATATAATCTGTAAATTCCAACTGGTTTTTCTTTAGTCATTGAAAGTTGGCCTTAACACCAAGTTAATCTTAGCACCAAGTTGACCTTAACACCAAGTTGGCCTTAGCATCAAGTTAGTCTTAGCACCAAGTTGATCTCAGCACCAAGTTGGCCATAGCACCAAGTTGGTCTCAGCACCAAGTTGGTCTTAGCACCAAGTTGACCTTAGCACTAAGTTGACCTTGGCACCAAGTTGGTCTTAATCTGGAGCACATACTAAGTTCTCTCTTAAGACAAATTTAGACCGTCTCTCAGGTCTGTGTCACTCTCAAATTTCTCAGTCTGTGGAATCCAACTGTTCATATAATTACGAATTCACCCTGCAAAAGTTCATTACAGTTACAGAAGATCAATCTACCAACCTGTACTTTAGGGGCCTTTAAAGGAGCACCAGATTGTCCGGTTATTAAATTATGTAGAATTATCTCCCCTGACTTAGAACCAGAAGCAATGTAAGCATCATTCCAGTTGAAGGCTACACTTGTTACTGCTGATTTATGTTCCTGAAATTCAGAGAGTAAATTGCTATTTTACTATGATTAGGCTTTCAGTTCCAAAAATCCTTTCTACCAGCTGGTCCTTGGCCAAACCTTTCATGGATTATCTGTATCCTTCGATTATCTGAGCCTTCAATTCCATGTGTGTCTAGAATCATCTGCGTTTGAATGTTGAAATGACGACTCGTCAATTTAAGATACTCTGTGATATATAGAAAAGACATCTATAGAAATAGTGAGTAAAATTCCTAGTTTGAAGAATTTTTAAAGGAATTATGTGATTTTTGTACATTTCTAGTACGTCTGAAGACTATTTACATATATTCAAGACTAAAATCTCCTCAAAATGGCACTCCTGTTCCTTTAAGATTATCATACAGTGTGCAATGAGAAAAATATCTACGAACCTTAAATGATTTTTTCATTTTCTTAGTTTTAAGGTCCCAAACATTAACAAGACAGCTCGTTCCACCGTATAAAATATATCGGGAGTTGGAGTTGAAATCTACACACAGATTTCCTTTCTGAAATTTAAAATTATTATCAATATTTCTACAATGTTGATGTTTCTCTTATTATCAATGTGCCTTAATCATTCTGCAATTCCCAGAAGTTTCTGTATAGCTGAATCTGTTTTGGTAATGAATGGTAGATTACGTTGTGTCTTCTTAGGAAAGACGCTTTACTTCTGGCATTGCCTAAGATTGTTTTCAAATCAACCCATAATTCTTATGTAGACTAAAAAAAACGTTTCTCAGAAAGGAAAAGTGCTACGAAGAGCTGAAGTTAGTTTGAAATAAAGTCAGTTTTATTAGATAAGAAAATCTCAGATTACTAAACCATAAACTATACCTCTACGTTTATTTCATACGTTGGAAAACTGGTATTTTTTAACTGTGTAACTGCTATCTTGTCATCATTTTCTGAACAACTTGTTAAAAATGTTCCTGAAAAATCACAAGCCACATGACATGTTCATTGCTTTGAATTTGGAGAATAAAGTAAACAAAATTGTTAAATACATTAATTAATTAAACTTGGAAGATAAGGGCTTTGGATTCAGAATGGAAGAGCAAAACTACATATTTGTTGATGCTTAAGAGTTGCGAGCAGTAGGACAATCTAAATTCATTCATTTAATCGTGTACAAAGTATGTACACCAATTGAAATCAAATGTCAGACACCCTGAACTCCATTGATATAACTTAAAGCGTATGACAGTAACATTAAATAATGTCACTTGGGTTGAATCATTAGACAATTGCACCCCTTGAACTTACCACAATGGCTCCAACAGACACATGATGTATTCTGATCATGAGGATCAAAAGTTTTTAATAAACCAAAGTTTCGACTGTCCCACACTTTAATATCATCTCCCGCAGATACTAATTTTATATTAGCCATTTTTTATTACTACTATCTTTACTTCAAATTCAATATTCAGTCCATTGAGAGACTGAAAAAATAAAGAGCAAAGAATTATTGGTTATTTGGCTAAGCAGAAATTGACTGGATTGAATAAAAAATAGTGAAATAGGAAAAGAGCCCAAGGCCCAGTTACTCAAATATTTGGCATAATATAAGGGTGGAGTCTTAAATTGTGTCTAAAGATTTATTTGTGCAACCAAACCCTCTAGATCTGTTACTTTCATAAGGCCCATGAACTTTTCTCAAAAATGAAAGGGTAGGTAGGTGTAGGGTATGGAGGACATAGAACATTCATTCTTCTGTCATCTGTCAAAAATGTCATAAAATGAAACTGTATGATTCACTCAGCACTGATTCATCATTAAGTCAGTGTCAGACTTGTGGTCAGCCGAAGTCAAGTAGAAAAGGGGCTCACCAATCAATAAGAGTAAATACGATTAGATAATGGACCTTGATTTCTAATTGATTAGCTTAAAACGTTTATTCTCTCCCGCCAGCTAGAATGAAAATTTGCTCTGACGATCAAGGCGCCATCTACAATTCTTTTCCTGATCGTTAAACATCTATGAATCGAATAAATTTTGTCAATCAAAAGAAGTTGTTTCCGGCCTTAAATAACATTGAAATGATAAGATATATCTTTTATTTTGAGCATAGATTGGTTTTCGCTTCTAATGAATAAATAAATCAAAATATAATGAATGAAATGAAATTCATTTCGTTTTTTAATATTTGGTCTGAATCATTCATTTGTACAAAACCACACCGGAAGTGAAAATTTTAGAAGTTGATTTGAAATGAACTTTAATAATTTTATGTTATTTTGCAATACTTTTTAAAATTGGGATAGCATTTATTATAAATTGAAGATGTCTGTCGAACCATCTCCACATCTTGATGTGGCTGAATCTATACCTAGGTACTATGCGTTTCTTTTGCGATCTAAGAATTCTTTTGGGTTAAGAAAAATATAAACCAATAGGCCTAATGAAAAAAATCATTTGGAAATAAAGTTTGACAGGAATTGGGAGATTTGAGTCTAAATTGAAGCTTAAAGACAATTTCTGTGAGATTTGTGATTGCATTCCTATGTAATACTTCTTAGTGTTACTTCATGATAATGCTAAAGAACTAAAAGGGATACTACGTCTTAGATTACTTAGAATGAACATAAAATTTAATTTTTCAAGAATGGTCAATATGAGTATTCATTCATCAGTGAACTTACCTGGTGTATTAAAGATAAAACAGAATCCCTGTTAAATCTAGAAAATTGGAAAATTCATTAAAGGAAGTTATAATTGAAAAACCCTTAATATTAATTAAGCGTTTTTCGATAGTTAATTGCATATTTACGAATAATTACTAAGTTTTTTGGATTTATCGGATTATATTAGGATCCTGTTATGTTATTTATGACACCAGGTATATCTACTGATGATTATATGCTCTTATTGGCCAAGTTTAAAATTCTAACATTTTATGTTCATTCTAAGACGTATCACTTTAAATGCCAACTGAAATTTTTATTGAGCTCGTGTTAGTTGTCAGTATGCTGTGGCTGCGGGGTGAAATTGCCAAGAATATTGTATTATTGATGTATTTTTATCATGCATCATTTCTAAAGATATTGTTAATGACATGGGAATCTTTCTATTTTCAGTGAAAACACTGCTGAAGATGATATGTTAGATCCTGTACCAAGTGTTTCTTCATCATTACCACCAGTTGTAGGAATAAGGTATAGTTATGAAAATGATAAACTTAATCTATATTAAATGGGTTGCCGTCAGAATAAGGTCCATTACATCATTGTGTATGCAGCTATCAATTATATTTCAATGTTTGAAAGCATTTAGGTAACATTTTTGGGTAGAAAAGACATTAGATATCCTAGCACAATTTTAAAGGCTTAATACTATTGGGTTTTACTGTACAATTTTCAACAATATAGACTAATATATGTATATTTGGAAGAGTTATTTAAAAATTTTATAACTGTTCAATTTTAGAAGTGACCATACTTATAATAGCAGTGCTAGTTATGAAGAAATAGATCTGGGTGATGGCTGGAGAAAAAGATTGATCCAGAGGTTCGGGATGAAAACTGGTAAAAAATATGATGTTGTTATTTATAGGTAGGTAAGCTTTAACCTTTTGAACACTAAGAGTGACTAAGATAAAACATCATATACCCTTAACTCCTTGCAAATTCTCCCTCATTACACATGGTTGAATATTTGGCATATTAGTGAGCAAATGTCATTGTAACGTGCAGAGAAATGGAAATGGAAATCCAAGATTGTGCAGAATGTTCTTAACACTATTACTGATTAGCTGAACTAAACAATTCCTTTATCTGAGACCAAGGTATGATCGGTTAAACAAAGATTAAAAATTTGAACAAATGGTGAACATGCAGCAAAATGACATATAGGGAAGAAAATGACATAAACTCTTCTTTTTTTCATTTTTGCAGCCCAGAGGGACGTAAGTTCCGGACACGTCAAGAATTAGCAAGTTTTTGTGAAATGAATGATATTGATGTAGATTTGAGTATATTTTCTGTGAAACCAGGAGACATACCAGGCCAAGAAGATGCTGAGGAGGACACGGAAGAACAACTAGTGTCAGAAGAAGTACCTGGACCTGCTGTTGTTGATGATACTTCTGAACCTACAGTTTCTAATGGTGGTGATGTAAAGTCTTCAAGGTTTGTATAAAAAGTACCCCATTGTTAGCTTTGTGAACTCTAAGAGGTTAGCATGTTGACAAACCCAGTAGCTTATTTACATAAGGAAAAAAAGGTAGGCCTTATATCCAAATTGTTAAAGCTACCCTATGACATCTCTTGAAAAATGATCTCTATATTAAAACTTTTACAGTAAAGAAGTTAAACAAAAAAGGAAATCAGTTGATTCAGCAAAGAAAACTAAAACAAAAGGCAAAGAATCAGATAAAATTCTTCCGGCAGAATCCAGGTAGAATTTTTAAAGAAATTTTTATGTGTCTTTTTGACAGCGTCTATTTGCACCAGTCCAATTTTCAGTCAGACATCTGTGATTCTTGCTATTCCACTTAAATTTTATTGTAAAAACCCTTAAATATATATTATATGCATCTTTTATAGTGACATATAACTTAAGCCATTAACCATAAAAATTGAATGTTGCATTTATTTGAATAAAACTGAATTATTACAATTTGAAACAGTTAAATTTAAGAAAACTATTATCATATTGCCTTACATTCATTTTGTCTTTTCTAATTTCAGCAGTGGAGACCATACCTATATAGCATCAGGAGTCAGTGAGGATGAGGAATTGCTGCCACCAGGCTGGAAGAAAAGAGTTGTCCAGAGATCTGGGGGTAAAACTATTGGACGTTTTGATATTTATGTCTACAGGTAGGACAATTTCCGTATTTTTTTTAGCATTTTTGCTTCTATCTCAAAGATATTGCTTCTTTCCTGAATCACTTGCGCCAATTTTTTCAAAACCGTTATTTCTTTTTCAGTCCCGATGGCAAAAAATTCAGGTCCAAAACAGAAATTGCAGCATTTTTAGACCAGAACAATATTACTCATATCACTACTGATGATTTTGATTATGTTAAAATTAAGAATAAGGAATTAGCCAAATATGGATTCACAAATTTTAAAACTTCCACCCCATCAGAGAAAAAATCTGCCAAGAAAGAATCAGTGAGAAAAGACAAAAAACAAAGTGAAAAAGTGAAGGTGAAAAAAGTATCTCCAACTAAAAAAGTGTCGACGCCTGTTGGAGGATCGAAATTAGTCATCAAAATGTTTTCAACTCCGTCCCCTAAATTGAAAAATGTGAAAAAAAATAGTGCTGGAGGGATGAAAAAGACATTTTCACCTTTCAAAGCCACGAAAAAGCGAAAGCGTTCAGTATCTGTGGAGAAAAGCCTTGACACTCTGATGTTTCAGTTGAGCCTGGGTTAGACTCAGTTGATGATTTCATCAATTCAGCGCCGTCAGAAATATTAGCTGCAGACGTCAATGATACTATCGTGGATTATCTCGAAGATGACGATGACATCGTACATGAATACGTGGATCAAAATCAATCCTTGGAACTCTTTGATGATAAATCCACTGAAGGTTCTGGGTTGGATAGTTCTGGAAACGCTACGGCAACCAGCATCGAGGATAGACTCTCTGACTCAGAAATCTACACAAGCGCCATCTCGCGATTAGAAAAATCTGAAATGAATGGCGATCGTGGGATATCCCCTGACAGTGAAACTGATATTTCCATGGTAACTAATGTCAACAACTCAGCCATGGGTATTTCAATATCAACACCAAATCTTGAGTCGAATTCGGCGCCTGTTTCAAATGAAACAACGTCAACTGAGACAGAAATTCTGCCGAGCGGTTCCAAAAGACGTAGGTCTAAATCTCTGAAGGGGCAAGATTATGAATTTGAAATGACAATTAAACGAAGTCGTACTACGAGCAGGGACTCTTTAGAACCCCAAAAAATTGTAAAAAGGAATTCAATAGACTCAAAGCCAAAATTTTCAGAAAGTTTAAATGAAATGTCTGCACAATCTGACAGTGTTGTGGAAGATATTGAAACAAAGAACAATAACTCTCTGGTGAAACTCTCTCCAAAAGTGTCAGATATGTCTGATTCAAATGAAGCTCTCGATGTTTCTAAAACCCCTGAAAAGGAGAACTTAATTCAAAATGACAGTGATGTATCAAGAGCTAATAAAGCAGCACAAAACCTTATTTCAGATACCCCTCCAAAAAGTCCCCCAAAAAGCCCAGTTGCTAAGGGGAGGCACAGTAGTGGTAAAAAACAGATAGTGGACATTTCAGAAAGAGTTGCTAGTGACATGAAACCCAATAAAACAAAAACATCCAATCTTAAAAAGACAGTGAAAAGTCCAAAAAAATTGAATCAAAATCCGGAAATTGAGTCGTTAAGTCCAAAAAGTAGTGAAAAACTCAAAACTGTGAAAAGCCCAATGAGGGAGAAAAAGTCAAAAAGGAAAAGTGGCACACAAGACAATGAGGAATCAACTTTGAACTCAAGTAAATATTTTAAAACTGATGGATCCCCTCCGAAAATGCCGTCTCCGGTTTTTAAGAAAGTCTTAACATGGACGCCTCCGAAATCACCATTTAATTTGATTCAAGAGAGTTTGTTTCATGATCCGTGGAAGTTATTAATAGCTACAATATTTCTAAATAAAACTACAGGTGAGATGAGATTCTCTGCCATTTTATTTTTCAGTATTTTGAATTTATTATGAACCGAATAATGTATGATTGTGAATATAATGCTCACCCCTTCCTGCCATCCAATCAATCTTTGTTTTAGGATGAATGAACTTTTGGTTTACTTATTATGTTGTCATGTTTGTTTACTTTCTGTTTGTTTATTTATCACTAGGCACAGCTGCTATACCGTTACTATGGAAATTTTTCAATCGTTGGCCAACAGCGGATTCGGCCAGGAATGGATCTGCTGAAAAAATGTCCAAATTAATGCAGCCTTTAGGACTTCATGAAAAAAGAGCAGAAACCATTATACGATTTTCAGGTAAAACTGTTGTTTTTTTGTTTTTCTCCTGGAGAAATGCCAAGATTAAAGGGATAGTCCACTTAATATTTCCTATACCAGCTGATGGAGTTCAAATACAGTTATCTATTATCAATATAAAAATCTAACATCAGGTTCTCATGCAATTTAATCAAATCTACTCTCTATGTTGAATTTCCTTCTGAAAGATTTTTCAAAATTTTACATTATGTGGCGGTAAGTGATGTTTTCGGTAGTGAAAAGTCAAATTTTGATATTGAAGTTTTCATTCATTTTCAGATGAATACCTGACAAAGAAATGGACGTACCCTAATGAACTACATGGCATAGGAAAATATGGGAATGATTCGTACAGAATCTTCTGTGTTAATGAATGGAGACAGGTAAGTTATTTGGTCATACATTTTCCCTCATTGCACAATGCATAACTATACTTCATTAATACAAGCAGATGATTTAAATGCAAAGCAGAGTTTATTAAGTAGAAATCGAAAAAAAAATGAAGGTTAATCCTGATGTCTGAAACAAACTCTTTCATTAATCTTCATTTATTAAAGTAGCTGTAGGGTAGAGTTTACTAAGTTCTTATCCCTGACTGTTAAAATGGATTATAAAAAGTATGCTAATCCTACTCTTAGCAAAATTTCCTTCATTGCACACTGCTGCACTTTACCAGTCTTCATTAATTCTAGTAGATGATTTAAATATTGTAAGCACAGAGTTTACTAAGTTTGTTCCTCGACAATTAAAAATTTTGTTGTCTTTGCCAAAATTCCATCTTTGCACACTGCATGTTTTGGGTCTTTGTCTCAAGCAGAAAGTGGAACATAGAACTCTTTCATTACAATTTATATTTGTAGTTAATTCAAAAAATGCCTTAATACAATTCACTTTGACTTTGCAGGTGAAGCCTACAGACCACAAACTGAATGACTATCATGATTGGTTGTGTAAAAATGAACAGGAGTTGGGAATCTGAGATTTGATCAGCTGATTACTAGAAGTACTTACCTGTGTATTTTTAAAAACAAAATCTGAAGATTAATTCTGATTGATATGACTCAAAGCTGTTTTCAAATTCAGTTTTGCGTCATATTTTCATTTTCAATATGTAAAAATATATTTTTTCAGCACATGTGGAAAGTGTTCTGAACCCTGTTCCAATTTGAGGATTCCATGAATCCCAAACGTACAGAGTCCCTGAACGAGAGCCCCCGTAGATATTTTTTTGCAGGTAATTCTACTCACTTCCAAAAATTTCAGATGGGAGATTTTGATTTTTAGATTAAAATGATGTTTGTTTTCTTATTGTAAATAATATTTTATTTTATTTAGAATTTTTAATCAGATAAAGTGCTAGTATATTGTCAGATTTTTAAATAGAATCACAGAAATTCAGGGTCGATCTTAAAATACAGTGGTGAATTACAAAAATGAATTTGAAGCAGTGGTAGCATCAACTTGCATCGTTCCAATTTTCTATCAGATGTTTGTGAATTAAAGAAATGCTTAAAACTGTATGAGACATCATTATTGCCAACACAGCTAATAATAACCGTAGGCCTTTGTTATAGCTATTTCATAAAAGGCTTAGTTTTAGTGGAATTGCAGGAACCACAGACAGCTGATTAAAAATTGGAATGGTACAAATTAATGATATCAATGTCCCCGATATACATAAAAAGTTTAGAAGACTTTTAAGATATATGAAAAAAGTTTGGATAGAATTTTCATTAAAGACTACAATTTATTGAGATTTTTAATTAGAATATTTTGTTAATTAAAAAATGACTGTAGTTTATAAGACAATAGATTTGTCCTGTTTTAAAATTTTCATCCTCTAATGTTGTCGATAAATCTTATATCCCATTATTTTGTTTGTTCTCTATTACAACCAGTAGCGTATTACTAAGGGGCTTGGCACTTTGGGTCTTGCCTTGGAGAGACACCTCTCACTTTTCACAGCTACCCGGCAACATAGCTTATGTTAATATGGGTACCCTTGACTTTGGTGGCATTGATGTTGCTGACCTTTGCCTGATGCTGATTATCTTGGTGCCATTGACCCTTGCCTTATTGTTCTTTGCATTGATGCGATTGACCTTAGTTTTGGTGCTGTTGACCTTGGACTTGGTGCTGTTGACCTTAGATTTGGTGCTGTTGACATTGGAATGGGAGCCATTGACCTTGGTCTTGGTACAGTTGCCCTTGCAGTTGATCTTGGTGCTGTTGGCCTTGATTGTTTGACGTCAACATGGAGGAGGTTTGGTAATAGATAGCTATTTATATCATTAGCAGAAAGACTTGTAATGTAACGGACGAGATAGCTTTCGCTCAAAATATACCATCCTTGACCACTGAGATAGTGGAATCGTTATCTCTGATGGTACAAGGTTAGAAGATAAGGTTTTACTGTATTTAGACAGAAAAAGTGGAGATTTTGATAGATAAAGATTGGATTGGACAGCAAAGGTAGGCCTGATTATATTTTTAAGACTTCTTGACGGAATTTAATACTTTTTGAAATGAAATCTTGGCTGCACGACGTCTTGTTCTTGAGTAGAATGATCATTTATATTGGAGATAGAATGTGTGGCACCAGACAGGGTGTGCTTACTCTTCAAGACACCGATACCACATTTCATTATGAATTACTTACTCACTTATGATTGATGTACTTTTATGAAAAGTTCATTAGCTGCTACCAATATTTCGTCAAAATGTTACGGATTTCTGGTTTCGTTTTTTTGGTTAGTATCGTTAGTTCTTGGTGTATTTAATACTGACAAACTAAGGCCCTTCTGAGGCAACGTTTCAAATCTTTGAGACAATCCATTTCTGGGGTGAAAGTCTTTGGATGGCTGATTTGCATTCAATTTCAGATGATAACACTTTGGGTCCTTTACTTGGTGGTGATTACTGCTGCGTCCGCAGCAACTACTGTTAATTCTCAAACAGTTACCGGAAGTGGCACAGCAACAACCGCTGCCGTGGAGAAGTTACTGAAAGTAACAGTCAGTAACCACTGGAGTGGAGGTTTCCAAGGTGAATTCTGTATTCAGATAACTCAAGAACTCAGTTCCTGGAGGGCTCATCTTACTTTCGACCAGCCTTTGAATACTCTTGAGGTAACTTGACAGGCTACCTCATGGAGGTTTTTTCTCTATTTTAAGTTAGAGACTTGCTCGATAAGCTCTAGGGTTCACAGTTTCTCTCTGCCAGTGATGCAGGTCTGGACAACCATTTACATATAGTCGATAGGGGCAATAAATCCAGACCCTGTGTGCTACAGGCTGTATACCACAAAGATCCCTCGACAGTTGGAAATCGAAAATGAGCAGGCTGTCCACTGTCAGAGTCACTGTCCTGGCAAAATTGCATACTGTATGGCGTTGTACATTGTCATTAACACATGGTGCTGAACAGCAGAGCGTGAAACTCCATCCATTCATTTTATTTGCTCTTCACTAGGTTTGGGTGGCAGATTTGGCTGAGACGAAACAGGGTGGTAAAGAGTTTATACTGGTGAACAAGCCATGGAATTCTGTAGAACACATAGGAGATAAACTCTGTGTAACTTTTATTGGACATGGCCAGGGTGATATACAACCAACTGCTACTGTGTATATTGAAGGAATGACAGCCGCAGTCATCACACGACAAACGTTTGGTCCTGACTATACCGGAACGAGTAAGTCCGTAAGATATTCTACTCCGTCTCCAGATACCAAAATACCAGGGAAGCACAATTCTGACAACGGATCAATTCCATCACGGGCTTGCTTCTGAAGACGAAAACTCGGCTTACATGTCAAGACCTTTGCAGCAATTTGGCTTTGATTATTTTTTCAGCTCCATCACAGTCACAAGGTCCTGGCATCTCTGGTCAAGGTACAGTAAGCTACAGTACTACTATTTGTTTATGGAAGTTCTTATAAATTACCGTTCTTGCTGAACTCCCAGAAGTTTGGATTGCCTTATGAGTTGTATGCGTTATCTTAAAGATGCACCACATTGCATGATTCTATATCGTCAAACGTCATATTCTATGGCATTAAATTGCAAACGTCCCACGACAACAAAAACCGCGGGATCTTGAAGATATCCAGCTGTATAACTTTATAATGGCACACTTAATAATGCCTATAAGTCAGCTTTATTTGTAAAATATAATCTCCATGTACCCATTTCAGTGACACCGCCGCCCGGAGGATTTGTCATCAAACCAAACGCCCCAATGGAACTCATTAAAGACTATTCCAATAGACAACAATTTGAAGGTAGCTTTCAGTTCGATGGTCCATTTAACGGATGGGAAGTGAAGATGACTTTCAGTTCTGAAGTGATAGCCTTAGACGTGAGCATAGGCATTTTTTCCGTTACTTCGTGGAACCCTTGGAACTATTGTCTGATTCTGAACTTTGAAAGATTTTGATCAATGTGCAGACTCTGTTGAAAGCCATGATTCACGAACTCTTTTCTATCGAATACACTGCCAGCTCAATAAATCTGGAACACTTTTACAAGCTATCAGATGCTATGAGTCAGCATGTGTGCCTGCCGGAATGACGCCGCTAGTGTTCCTTCCTCTTCTCTACTTTATGAGTATGACCTTCGTTCAGATGAGTTAACATTGTATTTATCTTAGGCACAAAATGGCGATGCAGTAACCTGGGAGAAAGATGGAACAGAATGGATGGTTGTCAATAAAGGAGGTAAAGGTCTGTTCCACAGTGGGGAGACGCTCAAACTGACATTCACAGCTAGTTACTTACCTGGTAGTGGTGCGCCTTCTGCTACAGCTGTATTGCAAGATCTTGGCCTAGTCGACAACCATACCTTCCCTTATCTCAATGACAGTGAGTATCTTTAAATTAAATGGAGTTTTACGCCCTACTTTTATGCATTTTGCGGGGTTATTGAAGAAGAGCACTTTTATATTGTCGAACAACGGTTGCAGTGGGAAAATTTTCCAGGACTGCGACCTTGTTCGCTCTTTTTCAAAATCTTTGTGGTACGCAGTTGGTTGTCCAATCCAAAGGACTAGATTCTTATTCCGTGTGTATTTCTTTTATACTATCCACTGTCTAAGACAAAGTATAGTATTCCACATCTCGACCTTGAAGTGTAAGCATGGGAATCCGGATGTTCTCAACAGATAGAAATATGAATACTATGTTTCAGCAACCCAGAACTGTACCAAGTACAACTATGACGATATATTGAGGAAGTCTATATTATTCTACGAGGCCCAGAGATCTGGCAAGTTACCAGGCAACAATAGAATACCATGGAGAGGTGATTCTGGTCTAGAAGATGGTTCTGATGTGGGATTAGATCTTACTGGAGGATGGTACGACGGTAAGAATAGCGATTCAAGCCGGCTCATGGGGATCGAGTTAAACTTAATGGCAATTTACGGGTTGTTCGAAGGTTCACTCTCGGGAGCACAAAGCTGCTTAATTTCAGTTGGCTTGGCAATTTACTAGTTCATAATAAGCCGGTTAACAGAGGTCAACAGCAACTTCATAATAAATTTACGGTTCTGGAAGGAGTCTGTTTCGGACCGGACAAACCCTGCGTCGCACGCATGCATTTTATCAAGTGATACAAATAAACTGAAAAGTAGCTTTATCAGCAAGTAAAGCAAATATTTAAACGAATGAAATTTTGTAGCCGGTGACCATGTGAAGTTTGGATTCCCCATGGCGTACTCCACAGCTATTTTAACCATGGGTTTGTTACAATGGAAAGACGCCTACCAAACCAGTAGACAATTGGATCATATGTACTCCTGTATTAAATGGCCATTGGATTATTTTATCAAAGCTCATAACAACACCAACGAGCTATACGTACAGGTAACAATACTTCTTTAGTGGGTTGCAGATGTGGTTTGGGGCGTTTAGTGGTTTGTATTACACACTCACCCATATTTCATACAAAGCTTATTTTCCTCTTCTGGTCGATTCATTCTGACCACAGAAAACTGTAGCGAGTTGAGCTATATAGCTGTTGAGAAAGATGATACATTATCATTAGGAGAGTAGAAAACGGTTCCAATTCCCTTTTCAGAGCTATGAAAATCACGAAACCATTCCCAATGGAGTCGATAATCACGCTACGCCCAATACTTAGAGGATCTGACCATGTTTATCGGAATATTTCACTTTGTAGGTTGGAGATGGTAAAGCGGATCACAACTTCTGGGGTCGACCAGAGGATATGGACATGGCCAGACCGTCATATAAGATCGACGCTAGTCATCCAGGAAGTGATGTAGCTGGTGAAACCTGTGCTGCTTTTGCCGCTGGTTACCTTGCGTTCAAAGATAAAGGTAGGTGTGTTCTGCTGAGGATGTCGGGTACTTCGGGTGGTGGAAGTAGGATGTAGTTCTACTTCAACAATCAGTCTGACCACTAAAAGCTTCCTTTTTTCAATGTTTTAGATCCTAAATATGCAGCCACATTAAAACAACATGCTACAGAACTGTATGAATTTGGTATGAAATATCAAGGAGTTTATACTGATACGATAACAGCTGCCGTCGGCTTTTACAAGTAAGTATGGTAGGCTGAACTGTGACTGGCCATGCTTTGCCTCCGTCTCTCAAATTTCTCATTTTATAGAAGGGAAGAAAGGCCAGTGAGCCGAACCTGCCAATTCATCTGGCCCTTCTCGACCCTCACCTTATGATTCAGAAACACTGTAAGTCAACTCTTTCGTTGCTTCAGGTCGGGTAACACCACCGATGAGCTTTGTTGGTCAGCCTTGTGGATGTATATGATCACCAATGAGACTAAATACCTTACTGAAGCCGAGAAACTGTTTCAACCTGGTCCTGCCTGGGGTCTGTCTTGGGACGATACAACACCTTTGAATCAAGTAAGATATAATCTTTGATAAGTCCTGAAACTTGGTACTACTCTTGGTACTCTGCGACTGAGTTTTAAGTTTTGGCTTTCCTATTGGAAGATCGTCAACAGCTCCATCAACATAATCATCTTCGTTTTACTCGCCAACATCATTCAAAGAGTATACATGGAATGCGTCATGGGCTCGTTGCATCGACAACAACAACATCATCACCATCATCAACAACATCATCAACATCATCATAAATCAATGATTATTATCATGTAGGTACTATTATATAAACTGACGAAGAAAGATATATATAAACAAGCTGTGATAGACACAATGGCGGACTGGATGCCTGGTGGTTCTGTACCTTACACACCTAAAGGCCTGGCTTGGAGATCACAGTGGGGTTCCTTGAGATATTCAGGTAGGCATTGATAGATTACCGATTTCCACATTCGATACAACCTTCGCCAATGTTCGTTAGTTTCCGTGAGTTCCCGATTTGATAAAGACTAGTCCAGGCGTATTGTCATCGTTCTGGCAAAGTTCCCCTCGTTGCACAATTCACGTATTTTCTTTGGCATTTGCCAACCTATGACTACCCGTTTTCTAGAGATTATCTTTGTTTCTTCTTCATTTTTCAGCCAATATGGCGATGGTGGCTTTAATGGCAGCGGAAGTGGGAATAAACGAAAAGAAATATCGAGATTGGGCAATGGGTCAGATTCACTATGCTCTAGGTGATACAGGATTCAGTTATGTGATTGGAGTCGGTGATAAATATCCAACTCATCCACATCATAGAGCGGCGTAAGTTGTTTAGATAGGCACAAGAAGGTTTTAAGGGCTTATCTAAAGTTTACAACCAAAAGGTCTATACGGTTCCCTCTGATGTACCCCCGTAGGCGCAGCGGCTGCTGCCGATACGTTTTTCGGATATACAATTCTCTTCATATAGCAATATTTTGAAATGGGGGCTAAATTTCCAATATACGACGTTTCTGTTGCAGTTCCTGTCCATGGCCACCAGCTCCCTGCTCTCCAGAGGAAGTGAATCGACCAGAACCTAGTACCCACACACTCTATGGTGGACTGGTGGGTGGTCCTGGTAAAAACGACGAGTATAAAGATGTACGAGATAATTATGTTTCTAATGAAGTCGCTACTGATTATAATGCTGGTTTCCAGAGCGCTGTAGCTGGTAGGTTGATAATACAGTAGTGAAGAACAATGTGTGTGGAATGAAAGGGGGCAAATCGGAGGGGGGGGGATAATAATTCAACCAATGATTTTGCTATTACATGATCTCGGTGTAAATTGTGCAAATATGACCAGTTTTTCTCCTTCCAACATGCTCATGAATGCACGTACGGAGCATGGTTTGTTTTTGAAGGAATGAGCCCCATCGGAGAATGGAGGTGTTCGCCCTTGTCAAATCCTCTTCATGATACCATTGTGCTAATCGATTATTCCAAACTTCTACCATCCATTTCAGGTCTGCGATCATTGAGTATGAGGAAGCTACATCCTGAGGAGAAAGATGGAAGTGCAAAATGTTGACGCACCTTTGTCCTGAAGAACAGGCAGGACGAGGACCAACAGCTCATCTGAAATTATCGTTACATCCAATAAACGCATCTCATTTCCGTCATCGTGAGTCAAAACCTGTCACTCCTGAAGGGTATTAATCTTTCCGCGACGATTTTACGGCAGCAGTTAACGGCGGAAGGGGTTAATAGACGGAGACGTTTCCGGAGTATGCGCAAATTTTATCGATTCATTATAAATTGAAGAACCAAATGGGCTACTGCAGGCTAAATTTGCGACTTTCCCTCAGCTTTAACGGCCATAGCCCATAGTCAAATACACGACTATCTTGTCCCTTTAACGTAAAATACCGCTGTCAAAATCCGCGACTTTAACTGGCTTGGGGCGACTTTAACTGGCTTGGGGGCTACTTGACAAATTCGCGACTATCCTTCCCGTTTAAACAGTCAAATCCCACTATTAATGATCACAATGAAAACCAGTTTGTATGATTATGGAGCAATATATGACTAGTACATAGAAATAATAGGTGAGTAATGACCTATCTATTGAAAATCTACCACAAAACATTCTGTCAACAATGTACTTAGTGTTTGGTAATGTCCTACAGTCCGAAACGAGAGACTTTTAGGGAACGATGTACAGTGATTTGAAGCGTTTTAGCATAGGATAGGAATATACAAAGCTTTGGAGAATTAAAGCATTGCTTGTTTCGTGTTTAGAAAAATCGGGGATTCCATATTGCCCTCGTATAACGGACTGAGGTAATACATTAATAGTTCGTGATATCACATGATTTTCAAAACTGACCAATCATATATTTTGTTTTGTAATTATGAACATACACACGAAAATGAAATGAGTTTTAAGTCCTACTTTTCTGCACCTTGTAACATACACACTAAACTCGAGAAATAAATAGGAGTTCTGTAAATGAGCCACCCCTCTCAACAGTGGCGGAGCCAGAGGGGGCAAAGGGGGCAGCCCCCACACCCCCCTCGCAGCCCCGAAAGCAAGTTTTTCTTAATCGTAATTCTTTTAGTTAAATCTCAAAACTAGGTTAGAAATTACCCCCCCCCCCCCCCCCTCGGACGTTAACCTGGCTCCGCCACTGCCTCTCAATTGAAAGGGTCGTTTTGATTGACTAAAATTCTTTACTCCGGATATCCGGATGGAACAATTAAGATAATTTGAATATCTCTAGCCTTTTGATTGAAAGGACTAACAAAAATGTCGGACACTCGGACTAGACTCTAAGAAGGTTCAATAGATCAAATGTTTTAAACTAACAATCGATATTGATTGAGTTCGATCACAATAAATCAAACAGAATATTTAATAACAGTTACAACTATCTGGCTTTATTATATTTCACTTTTGGTTGTGTCTGTTAATTTTGTTTTTGGATCAATAGATTGAACAACAATCTATGATTAACTATTGTGGTGTTTCTGAAATATTGAAGTCGGTGTTTGTGAATTTTAAGTTTAGATTAATGTTTTGAACTGATTTATCAGGGCTTATTTTTTACTGCTGTCAATACGCCTATTTTCGTGTCGAAGAATTTAGATTTTAGATCAATAGTTCGGGAAACTTAATCTCGTTTGTTTTATTTCCGTAATTGTCAGTGTCGATTGAAACGGTTTTATTCTATGGAGACGTGAATTTTTACCTTTGTGTTTTGGATAAAGCTAAACTAGATACAGTCGTCAAAAGTTTCTCGTTCTGCCAGAAAAGTGGTTGGCAACGAGAGACTTGAATTAAAACTCTTTGAGTGATTTCTGAAATTAAACAAATCAACAGTGATTTCATTAATTTAAATGGTCCAAAATGCCTCATAACAAACTCCGCTGGGTGGCAGATCTCGTCCCGACCCCAGATACCAGGGGAGCACCAGTGAAAGACTACGTCCTGACCAGTCACAGTCACAGACCTCTCCAGCATAAAACATCTCTAGGACGTTCTACTCGCTTTCTAGAAAAACTACAGAATGATCGAGATAGAGACACGATGTTACATTACAGGTCGCTTGATAGAATACCTCGTCAGTTGAAGTAAGTCTTTCCATATTGATCTTCCATTCAGATTGCTACCTAACCATAACACTTTTGATAATAGCAATCCAATTTCAGGTTTGATTTTTAACAATTTGATCAAAGTCGTCATATGAAGTCACTTTGGCCCATTATAATGTATCTCTCGTGCACAAGGGTCCTGAAAATCTGAGTAACTTTTAATATTTCTAACTGAAAACTTCGTCCAAGCCATAGACATATATAAGTTCTCCTTAATTTTGCCTATGGCGTAATAAACGAATGTGCTGGTCCTACCCAGCCCCTCAGAATTGATATCGTACTACCGTCACTGATAGAACATCGTATATCACGCCTGGGGGAACTGGGTTTGGGACCACTTGACATAAGATTACCAACATTCTTAATCTGGATTAACTTGATTTCTCTCCCATATAATCCGGATTAGACAATATGCTATTTTTACCAGTAAACATGTTAACTATAGCAATTAAACGGGCGAAGATTGGAAGGGCTTGGCACAGTTTAGGATTGTACTGCGGCATTGACGATAGGCTTGTATAGTGTTTAGATAGTTCTGTGGATAGGGCATTATAGTATACATCCAGGAATTTAAATTCAAAGTACGTGTATAAAGGAATATATAGATAAGAATACTGAAACTTTTTGGAACATGAACATTTTGGAACCAAATAAAGGTAGGATAGAAAAAGAGTTAATCCAGGAAAGATCAATGTCAAGAGAGGTTTCATCAAGGACCAACTGGTAGACAGGATTCTTGTGAACATAAATCGTTATCCTTTGGCAACAGCATTTATTATCTCAGCATCTCATAATGCCAAATTTAAAAGAGCTCTCTTATTTTTTCAGAACACCAAGTAACAACTATTTATTTTATTTAGAACAACCGACCAATACACCACGAGAAATATACGCCCAAGCTACAAATACCGTCATGAGGAACTCCGTCTATCTTCGCCATGGTTACGTTCCACCCATATACGCTACGAAATCAAACCAAAAATTACAAAAATTGGATATTTACAAAGTTGAGCCGTTATCCATCGATAAGAAACTAATCGTTAATAGCTTACGAACTGTTAAAAGTTTGGACACAAAATCTTATTCTGATAAACTTGGCGCGCACAGAAAAGAACCATTATCCGACATTACAGTACCGGCATCGAAAAAACCCAAAAACTTTAAAGCGGTGAAATCGAGAAGTTTGATTCTTCACGATCGTCCCTTGCAAAAAACTTTGGAGAGAATAAACTTTGTGAATCCATTTCCATCGTCGAAACGAAGACCACCAGAGGATTACGAATGCAGTTCTGAATTTGAAGCGTTGTCTGCGATTAATTCTGTACGAGAATCGAACCATCCCGGATTTAAAAGTGTGTCGCCAGAACAGATTTTGACTGTACAAGATGTGCTGAATGCCAGGCCACCCTAGCTCCAGTCGACATGCCTAAAGAAATCCCTAATGTTAAAGACATTTTTCTCAGAATCAATTCCATTACATACTGAAAATGTAGGGAGCATAGTACAAGCAATTCAAAACCTTGATGTAAAAGTGTTGCCAGAGCAGATTTTGACTGTACAAGATGTAGATTAGTATTGAATACTAGGCCACCCTTGCCGGCTGTGTCTGTCAAAAAATAAAAAGTAATAATGTTCAAGATATTTTATTTAAAATAAAATTCATTTCAAACTGGCAATCAATGTGGTTTAAATATTCTCATATTCTTATATCAAGTGTGTTGTTATCTCACATTTACTGTTAAATCTAAAAATATTCACTGGTAATTTCAACTGAATCATTCTGACTAATTAATCATCAGTTATCTGAAGATCACATAGCATGAAACTCTGAGTAACACCATGATTCAGGTTCTGTTTTAATATTTCTAATTAGTTAGATTAGTTTGTTGGTTATAAAGTGATGTTTAATTATCAAAAATCCACAAAAGGTTGATACCAGACAATCCTAGATTTATACGACTGAAAAATAAAAATTATGATAATGAAGGAAGAGGCAAAAAGCTTGAAAAATATTCGTGTGATAACTTGGGATTTATTGACATTACGATTTTATTACCAAGCTGATGATATTTTATACACCCACAATTTCAGATCATAAATTTGTTTATCTGTTCATTTGTAGCCCATACTCATTCTACTGGTAACAAATTTCACCCAAATCACCTGATTTACTAAGCACTAAAGTCTCGCTCAACCCTGTGTAGTGCCTTCTGTTATAGTAACTTGTTATTTCAACCACCCTAATCTCCTCCCACTGTAAAGAGCTGTCATGTAATATTAGAGAAAGCTTCCACTTACCCTAGCATGCCGTCCTGTTTGTGTTTAACATGATACAGAAATAGTAATAGAGCTTGAAACATGTTATTACGACCCTAAAATATAGGAAACATAATATTAATACTACATTGCTACAGTCAGATGTTTCAGATATACAATCATCATCAGGACAACTAGTTTTGAAATGGGGGGTTAGCTCTGTACAGGGTTCATATTATTTTCCAAGATTTACTTGAGTGTAAGAAGGGGTGCGCATTATATGCCTACGCACTACACGCGTAACTATACAGTATCCAACATCAGATATACATTCCTCATAGAGACAACTAGATTTGGAAATGGGGGTTAACTTCAGGTCAGGGTTAATATTGTTATTCCAGATTTCCCAGATATACTTGAGAGTAAAGTAAGAAGGGGTGCGCATTATATATGCCTGCGCATTGGATTTGCAATTATACAGTACTCAGCATCAGAGAGAATGCATGTTCTTACTACACCAACTACCACTTGAGTAAGAGTAAGGTAAGAAGGGGTGCGCATTATATAAACCTGCGCATTCCACTCACAATTATACAGTATACAGACAAGGCAATACTTACTTTTGGTAGAGTGAAGATATTCTCACCAACTACAACTTGATAACATGGAGGATTTATACTAGTCTGATGTAATAATAAATTGTCTTTCTTACTTAGATCTATAATAATAATATACATCATATAATAAACTATATATCTCTATTGTTATATATTATATTACTTCAGAGTTCAGGGTATATGACAATTTAATTCATTAACACCGGGTTCAAAGGTTTAAATATTTTCCTTGAGGTTTTGTGGGGACAATTGAAAATGGACGCTTAATGGGATGCTCAATTGATCAAGTCATCATTTTTTTGGGGCCACGGTACATAATATACCAATAATAATGTGGCTTATAACACAGCCTGGTTGTTAAAAGGGTTCAATCAAGTTCCAAATAAACATGAGAAGCAGTCACAACTTACTGGGTTTATCTGGTGTTTTTATGAAATACTGACTGGTGAATGTTTTACCATCAGGAAATCTAGGCTGGGCAGGAAGTCGAGAATCCATGTACGTACATAGTAGATGCATTACAATCTATCAAAAAAATATAATATCAGAAATAATCATCATGAAATTATACTTTAATATTGTGAATCCTCTAAATTCATCAACTTTCTGAGCTGAAAAACCTCAAATCAAAATGGCAGAGGTTATTTTTCGATTTTATTTATGAAACTATATAACTGAATTTGAGACTAGAGGCATGAAATAAGAGTCTGGACATCTAGAGTTATTTAATTTTATTGATATACACCCTAATATATCAGCAAAAAACACAAGAAAATACAAAGAAACTTACAGCAGAATCAGTAGGAAGATGTTCTCCCCATTTTTTACCATAATCACCTCCACTATTCCAACAGAATTCACTCATACAGCCATCTTTACCTAGCTCTAGAAACACAATTACGAACAATAAATAATGAGTGATGATATTCTCTTCTCTTACAGAGACAGTGGAATGGCTCGGTCTGATACAAGTGCCAGTGCTTGCGAGAGATAGCCCATCGTCGGCTTTCAACCCCTAATTCCTAATAATCACTTTATCAAATTACATTCATGGTACCATAAAGTTAAAGAATAGGTACAAGACCATGACCCCAAACAGACATTCCCACCCCCCTAAATAAAATAAAGATGCATCCTTACCCAGTATTCTCCTAGTAAAGTATTCCTGATTGGAGGAAAAATCCAGATAGGGTACGACAGAGTTGAATCCTGGGATGAAGTTACCCTTGGTTAACGCCAACTGTTTTAGTGTTGATACTCCAACTTCTATAATAGCAAAATAAACAATATCATTTCATTGTGGTCTGAAAACATGCAGGCTTTGGGAGTGATCTCCCTTGTTACATTGTGGTCTGAAAACTTAATGTATGCTTTGAAAGAGATCACCTTGTAATATTGTGGTCTGAAAACATGTATGCCATGGGAGTATTCTCCCTTGAAAGATTTCCTATGCAGCAGAAATGCCTGCCCCTTGCACTCTTTCAGATCAATCTGTCATCTTAGTATGTGTTCAACTAAAACGCTGCTATGACAAGTATGTATCTATAATGGGTATGTATCTATAATGGGTATGTATCTATAATGGGTATGTATCTATAATGGGTATGTGTCCTTGATGGGTATGTGTCTTTGATGTATCTATATTACCTCCAATTTGTGTATCTTCACAACCAATTCTCCGTAAAGCTTTGTTGATGTCTTTAATCTCTTGGGCTAGCCTAGATACGACTGTTAAACTTATCCACTGAAATGCAATATCAATCTAGTTGCATTCAAAATAAATTACAATTGCAGCCATATTGTTTACAGTCTGTCAAGGTCTCTGATTAGTTGTACTTGCTAGCGTACAATCCCATCAAAATTTCTGTGATACAAGGAAAGTGCCTTAAGATGTCAAGGTATTAGACAGAGTTCATAAAACTATTTACCTTTCTCAGTTTTTCTGTCCAAATATAAAGATCATCTTCAGAAACTCCAAACTGACCCCAAACCTGGAAATAAAAAATAGACAGTTGTGGGCTGAACAATGGTCAGAAAAAACTAGGCTCTGTTTTAAAGGGATTTTCTGCACTACTGTAGATGCAGGTTTCTTAGGCATATTTATTAACCTTCTAGTTCTATCAAACAAAACAGGCCTTTTTTAGTTTAACTTTGTGGTCTGATATTCACAGACAATGAAAAATTTCTGATTGACAAAAAAAATAAATCAACAGCAAAACTACCTCTTCTGTACCAGAATTAGACGTGATATCAGTTAAACTATTTTTAGCAGATGGTGACTGAGGAGATCGTGTTGAAACTTGGTATTGATATTTACTAAGAAGATGGGTATTATCAATCGGGCTGGTACCGTAATTCCAAAATGAGGAGCCACTACCATTCAAATTCTCAGATGAAACTAAAATATAAAATAATCAAAACATTGTGGCTTATAAATTTAAATCTGTTCCAAATTTTCTACTATAACATGTGAATAAACTTGTTCATATTTGTTACAAATAGCATATAATAGATATCTGATGCTCTTTTCACAGTAAATGGATTATTGGATTTCCATTCTAAAAAGGGATACAGACATTTAAACTGTGGTAAAACAAATACTTTGGATGGCTTTGGCGCAGTCAGAAATTATTCCTTTGCATCAACCAAGACTGGTAAAATCAAACCCAAACTTTAGAGCTCTAGTCAGATATAACTGGCTTATATACAATACAATACAATCCACAGTCTACATTCTAGGGGTAAGACAAAGAGTTCAGAGTTCAGAGTTCAGAGATCCTAGGGTAGAAGAAATGGACACCAATAAGATCAAACTACCTTGTAACATTTTATATTCTTCATCTTCTTGTTCTTTTAAAAAATTACTCAGTGAATGAATGGTGGTAATTCTATCATAGGGAGAAACTGAAATAGCAAGAAACAAAGAGAAAATAAATAGATTTACATCTTACTTTTACGCACTTTCATTAAGTTAAAAAGAAGAGTGCACCTTGCAATTTTATTCAGAACATTCACATTAGTTTATTCTATTTTGTTATTTCTTTTTTGCAACTTTCAAATATGTCCAAAGTACAAAACCAGCATATTTCAGATCATGTGTCTTGTAAATAAACCAAGTTATCTCCCTTTGAACTTGACACCCAATAATGTAGGGTTCCTACCTGGAGAGTTTCTAGAAGATCGAGATCTCAACGTACTTAATTCTGGTGTATCTAGTCTAGAACTGTATGAATTGCTCAACTGTAAACAAAATAAATAATTCAATTTAGTTACACCCAAAATTTCACAAACACTTCTAAATGTCTTTCATGCCTTTCTGCAACAATCTGTTGAGGCTGGTCAAGTTCATTCTTCTAGAACACCTTATGCCCCTCTGCCATTGGGTTTGCCAACTGGGCTTGTTTTATAAGTTATATAGATAGTGTTATTTTGGTTTTCATATATCAAAATTAAGCCCAAATGTTCACCCATAGGGAAAAGAAAAACAAAAAGATGGAATAAGCTTTGTTTTATAAATCGGTTATTTGATCAAACTTTATTTCAGCCATCTGTGTCACTTTTCAGAAGACAAATCTGATATCTAGTTCATATCAATTTAATAAACTTGAGGAACTTACCGGATTATAAGAGTTATTGAGAGAGTGAGAATTACCAAATGAAGAATAGGGTGATTGAGCCGTCATGGAACTGTTAAAACTCTGAGCGAATGAACCAGGAGACATGCCAGTGAAATGCATAGGACTGTATGGTGATCCATCATTGGTGAAATTAGGTGAATGTTTAGTTGGTGAACCTGTAGATTTGAATATCTGATGTTGATTTGGTACGGAGGTTCTAGGTTTCAGGGGCGTCGTATAAAAACCTTTTTCTGAAAAAGACGTCAAAAAATAGTTTTTAGGGATGATTTGTGTTACATGGCTTAAATTAAAGGATTTAAATAAGTTTTTCTTTTTACAAATTTTACACCAGCAAAAAAAACACTGCAGCTTTCGTTGATTTGTGTTATATTGTAGCATTTATAGATAGTTTTAAAGTAACTATCTGAGAGAAAACAATGCAATAAACCTAACCCATCCATAACTCACCATTTTCTCGGACACCCAATAGTTTACGTTGAGACGTTGAAATTTCTACTGATTTATCAAAGAATGTACTCAGGGCATATTGAAATATTTCAAAGACGTTTTGGACGACACGGATAGCTATTATACCTATCATACATAGCTCTGAAAAATAATATCATTCAAATATTTAAAGAAAAAATAACCCTTCTAAACTTGGTCTGAGCTGGACATTATCTTTTATAGTCCTATTTTAAAAATAGTTTCTGCATGCAATGACAAATAGGGACATCATGGATGGCTTACAAATGATATTTTATATCTCTAGTTTTATTTTTAATTACTTACGTAGATACCATAAGACAGGATGACTAAAATCTATTAACATACATAATGTAGAGTTATTCCTAAAACAGAAAAGAAATTGTATAAAAACTAAACTACATATAAATCAGTCACAAGTGGTTAGAACCATAATATGACGTCATTAGCTTGGTTACATTGATAGTCCTGTGCTCTAATCTCAGTCAGAGCGTGTCATTAATAAATCATCTTGGCTCTTACTGTTGTAACAATACCTTGCAGAATTTTTCTACCATTTGCGCTAAAGAAGGGCATATAACTCAATTCCAGTTAATTTCAACTTACATATCTAAGTAAATAATAAAGATAACTAATAGACTGAGACAAGTTGATTTGACAGCTCGTCTAGCCAGTTGTTTGGACAGTCGTTTTCGCCATGTTGATTCTATCACTGGACTTCTACTCTCTGTATAACTTGTGTTTAGTGACGTATCCATTATTTATTGTGGGTAGGCCTGACCTACAGTTTTTGATCTGAAATTCAAATGAGTTAAAACACACTGATTGATCGAATTTAAGAATAAAACAAGGGTGACATAGCCCTGTCTAGCAATCTCACTCTGTGAATGGGTCTCAAATATGAGCGACTGGGCCTTTGGCCATCTAGAGGGATTTTGGGGAATGATGGTTTGCATTTCACAGACACCAAAAATTCAACTGGAAATTGATAGTTTCTGTTAGCATTCAAATTTATTATATGCACATAACCAATATCAAAATTTACACACATTTATAAACTCTCTGATCAGTTCTAATTGAACGAGATCGCATCACACAATTTCATTCATTGTTCTATAAACTAAATTTCAATTTTGTCTCCCGCTTCTAAGAAAGAAAATATAGTCTACAACTTCCAGTCTTTTCTTGTTTTTGTATAACAGGATTACGTCTGGTTAATCAAATATTCAAAGATTGTTATTTGTAAAAAGAAAAAAAAGAAAGAATTCCATGTATCTCTTTTTCGTAATATGCATCAAAAATTTAGATTTCTTAAATTAGTATGAGAAAATCAACCGAAATAGATTTCAAATACAATTTTTTTTTATCAATAATTGTGTTTTCGTTTCATTAAAAAAAATCCTATTTGTAGTCTTGTTGTTGACAACTCTAGGAAGAGACTTGTAAATTAAGTCTACATATTTCACAATTTTAATAAACCAAGGGAAGTAATTTATTTACATTAGTTTCAAAATGGCTGACATTCCTTTCAATATTTCTCTTTGTAAATGAATATTCAAGTAAATTCAACATAAATCGCTTTATTTCTTGCTCAAATTTAGTGATCTGAATATTTAACAAGTAAACAATTAAACCAGGTGAAATTTATTGGCATTTGAAATATATGTTCACCCTCTTTGTGAATAAAACTGGCATAATCGGCAAATCATATTTATTGACAACAACTAACATAGCAAGCCAATGGAAAGGCATGTGCTCAATATATTGTAACCAAATTAATAATTTTCAAACATACAAACACCAACATCATGTCTGAGGCTAGTGGTACAGAAAGATACACCCCACAGCATCCGCTACCAGAAGAAATCAAGAAAATGTCCAAAGATGAAACCGTCTGCCATTTTTGTGGAGTGAGCTATTTAATACACAGTGAAATGAAGAGACTTGAAGACAGGTTGAAGGAGATTGAGAAAGAATTAGAGAATTATAAAGGAGCAGTGGAAAGAGAACAAGTTTTAATAGAAGAAAATGAAAAGTTGAAATCTGTAAAAGAAGAATTGGAAAATATGTTACAAAGTAAAGAATCAGAGTAGGTTTTGATTTATTTTTTCTCATGATCCAATGATCATAATCTTTAGAATAGTAATTAGGAAAAGAAAAAAAATTCAAACACTTGTCCAAATCCTTTTTATAATGAGTTCAAATATCCTTGATGGAATGATAAAGTTTGGTATCAATCAATTTAGTCAATCAAAGTCAATGAGCTCATCTATGATAAGTTTAATTCTTGTCATTCCAGAATTTCATCCTTTAACCTAAATTTAAAATGTCAGAAAGAACTGACAGATCAACTGAAAACAGAAAAGTTGGAGATTATCAAAGAAAAAGATGATTTTAAAAAGCAAAGGTAACGAAAATCTGGATAGTTATCTTCTACAAAGTTCATCTTCAACATATAAGAGATTAAGTCCTGAATGTTACAGATTAAAATTGAGTGGGCTTGTACTGCTGTAATCTAATGCATACCGGTACCGCCTTGTGTTACCCAAGTTTACCCAAATTATTGCAGCCTAAAAGAAGTATACTGGTGACAGGTGTTATAAAGCTAACACTGGGCCAAGTCTCCAAGAGTGTCTTGGAAACACTGGCCTAGGCGTCAGAATTTTTCTCGTTTGCGTTTGAGTCAGTGTATTGAATATCTAAAATCATAATTCCTAACAGACGGAAATGATAAAATGTTTATCTTGCATTGTAGTGAAAAGTATATTGGTGTTGTTAAAGAATTACCAGTTTTATTGAAGAAGGTACAGAATCAAAAAAACGAGATGGAAAGCCTGAAGAAAATAGTCAAGTCCCATGAGAAACAGTCACAAGATGATTTGAATACATTCGTCAATGATTTAACATCAAAGCTTTCACACCATAACCAAGGTTTGTATATCCAAAACTTTGCATTATGGAGGGTTAGAAAACCGAAACAGGGTTGCATGGCTAAATCATGGAGGCACAAGAAGTGGTATTAGAATTCTTATCTACCTGAGAGTTCAAGGCAAGTTTTTATCTAGCAGACGACAATCCATGTCATTGATGCAGTGGAGGAAAAGACATGGAAAAAGATAGCTATTTGCAGTGAGAAGTTGTAAAATGTGGAGGCTTATCCTGCTGTCTTGACAAAATTTCCCTCATTGCATACTGCATGGTGTTGCCTGTGTATTAACCCATTTATGTATTTCATGTTTAGGTAATGAAGAATTAAAGTCACAAATTGAAGTATTAGAAATGGAGAAGAAGATGATGAATCAGTCGACAACATCATTAAATAATCAGTTAAAATCAACTCAGTCTGATCTAGAACAATATAAACAGTTACAATCTGATTATAATAACTTAAATATTAAATATCAGGCATTACAGGATTCAGTTAAACGTAAGTAACTATTTCATTTTTCTCTTACAGTGGCATATCCTGGCAAAATATCTCTCATTGCACACTGCTTGATGTCTGTATTAGCCCAATCAGGTGTAGAAAAGTAGGACGTAAAAGTCCTTCATTTCATTTCTGATAGATGCAATGCTTACCAGTTTGGTGTATATTTTGAAAAATTTATAACATTTCTTTTTCTGTGTAAAGCACATTTCTTACTCATAGAACGGTTGTTCATGCAAAAATCTTTAATGATTTTGTCCAACCCTATAACTTTTTGTTCACAGTAAATCTTAGTCCTTAATATAAACATGTAGAATACTGAATTTTACAACACGGAAAGCATGTTTTTGCAAAATTCCATTTTGTTATGTTGATCAACCATTGTATCACTGATTATGTAGTCTGCTCACGTTCTATTTTCACCTGTATCACTCTCTAGAATATAAGGAAGAAATAGTCACTTTAAAAACAGAAAATAGCCATGTGTTATCACAAGTTGAAGTTTATTCAACAGATCTCAAGTAAGGAAATCTTTTCGTTATTCTTTTTACTATTTAGTATATGCGATATGCATGTAAATAGCATGGTCTTTTTTGCACATTTTTGTTTCGTTCAAAGTGTAAATATGCATATATTCATTTGGTATAACATGAAATATCAATATGTCATCTAAAGATAAAACGGTCTAGGAGAGATGGCAATTTTAGATTTTTAGATAGAGTTAAATTATAGAAGAAATAGATGTTAGATTTTAATTTTGAAAAGTGTTACAGATGGCAATTTTAATTCTTTTATTTCAGAAAACAAACCCACAATGTTGAAGAAATAAACCAGAAATTTGAAAGCAAGGAAAAGAAAATGCAACAAATTATAAAAAGGTATATTTGGCAACTCCACAGAAGAATTCAAATATGTTGTATCATTTTCTGGCACGATTTTCATGTCATCTGTGGAAAATTGGGATCACGAAATGACTTTTGAAAAATTTATATCTACAGGTTAGAAAATGAAGTGAAAGAAAAAGAAGGTAATTTAATAAAGGTTCATGATGATTTGAAGAAACTTGAAAACAGATTTCACGAGCAACAACGTAAAGAATTAGAAATCGCAGAAAAATCTTCTCTAAATCAAAGTAAGGATTATATCAAAATCAAAATTTGTTTTGTTGTTGTTGGTTATGAAACACTCTATCCATGATCTGACAAAATTGTTATACAGCATAAGTTCTAGGTCATTATATTATTCATCCACACAAATGGTAAGTGGAATGAAAGACTTAACATCTTCAATTCAAGGTTTTTTTTTTTTTAACACTCCATCCACGATCAGACAAAATTGTTATACAGCATATGTTCTAGGTCATTATATTATTCATCCACTGAAATGCAGAGTGGAATGAAAGACTAAACATCTTCAAGGTTTGCTATTTTTTTTTAATTTCTAGATGAAATACAGCAATTAAAAGATCAGTTAAATAAAGTTAAAGAAGAGCTGGATGGATTGAAAGGAGAAAGGTACAAATAATTTCACGAAGTCTGGCTGTAGTGAAAATTGATTGGATTGTACACTAGCGAATACAGTCAATACGGCAAAAAGATTAGACTTCATCTCAAGCTATTGGCACCTGTTTCAGATATACAATCCTCATCAGGACAGTTTAATTTGGAAATGAATATCTACTCATACAATAATTTTTTCAGATCTCAGCCGACATTAACAGAATGTTTGGATGTGAAATTTAGAAGGTAATAATGTTCTTTCCATTTTAGAGAAGAAATGATTTCTACTCATCAGAACAGAATTGAAGATTTACGACAAAAATATCAACAAAAATCAGCCGAATCAGATTCTTGGTCAGATAAGGTAAAGAGATGAAATATGAGCCGTGGCTCAGTGAGTAAGAAACTTGCTAGCTAACCTGAAAGATAATACTTTTTTTAACAGTTTTTCTCTATTACATAAGTGATGCAGGAGGAAGGGGCTGATACAGAATATGTGCAAAGGCTGTGCATGCTAAACATCTTGAAAGTTGGAAATCCAAAAATAAAAGATTAATGCCCAAGACTTCCCTCATTGCACACTGCATGGAGTTGCCTTTCCACATTAGCCCCATCACATGCAGAGAATAAGGATGTAGAACTCTATTCATAGTGTTTCACTTCAATTTGAACAAATATTTACCAAGTATTTTGTATGATTTTAGATGGATGAGGCAGTGAAGAATGAAAAAGTTAAACATGATGCTAGTTTAAAATTATTAGAAAATAAACTTAAAGAAAATTTTATTATGGTAAGATTATATTCTGTAGAGACAAACTTTCCCTAATTGGACACTCCATGGCATTGCCTATGTTCAGTATCCTAGTAACACATGTTGTTGGTGACGTCAAACATTGTTAAGCATTTCTAAAATTAGGATGCTCAGATGTCTGACTGAAGATTGGAATGGTGCAGATATAGGCTAAAATGGCATCTAATACACATACAAATATCTAGAAATCTCTTTACAATCTCTTTAATAATGGTGATATTTTATTTTATCAGGAATTACAGATAGAGAAAGAGAAGTATAAAGAATTAATGAATAAATATCAATCAGTCAATAAAGATAGAGAGTCTAAGGTACCTGTAATATTTTATTACCCTAATCTATATCTATTTTGATATCACATTTGAACGACATATAGAAGCGAGGAGCACATATAACAAAACACAAGACAATATTATGGAATATAACACACTTCTTTAATAACGTTATGTGCCCAACCTTATTAAAGAAGTGTGTTATATTCAATAATATTGTTTTGTGTTTTGTTATATATATCTATTTTGGTGCTGGCTGGAATATGAATAATAATATTAATATTTATAAAGAGCTGAAATCCAGTCTACATTTCACAAACTGACCGAAATAAGAACTCATGTTTTCTTCAGTGGTAAATTATGCCAATATGCCTGACAAGATACCCCTTTGTTTAAAACCTTTTGCTGTGAAACTTCTCAAAACCAACAACTAAAATGGTAGGTTAGGGAGTTAAGACAGGAATAATCGGTTGATCAAACATGTAACTTTTTTTTTCATATCTTACAGTGGAGAGAAGAAAGAACTCAAATAGAATCAAGTTATAAAAGTGAGCTAAACCAATTAAAACAGAGTATACTAGACAGTAAACAAAATGGCGTGGAGAAAGAAGCAGAATTAAACAGAGAAGTTGTCAGTTTAAAAGATATCATTAAGGATCTAGAAAATAGACTAGGTAAGAGGCAGCAAGTTTTTATTAGTATGGCTATCAGAGACTTGGTAAGTATCAGTAAGTTTCAGAATGACATAGGCTAGTGTCGTAGGATAGTATTAATTTGTTATTTATATATACGGAATCACCTGCGTTTTTTTTATTATCCACTATATATTCAACGAATCATCATCGACCATTTTTTTTTGTAGGAAAGCTGGATAACGGAAATTCTAAAGATATATCTCTACTAAAATCACAGTTACGAACTACGAAAGCCGAGTTGGAGGATTCTCTTTCAGATATAAACAAAATGGTGGAAAATCTGAAAAACTCAAAACAAGAGGTAATATTCTTCAGTAAAATTACAGTTTAAGGTGGTTTTAGAAAAGATTGAGGCAATTCAAATTTGTACCCTTTTGTTTCGTTTCCTGCGCTGGATCTTTCCTCCAATAGTGACCAGAACATTTTGCTTCCTGGAGCTTGTTTCTTGAAAACTTGATTCATCTGATTGGTCAATCAATCATTAAAAGTGATTTTGAATTTAGATTCTTTTAACAAATTAGATTACTGTATTTCTTAAATTTTGGTTAAGTTTTTAGAAATGCTGGCCTTCTTTGAAAAGTTTTTTAAATTTCAGATTCAGTTTTTACAAGACACAGTACGTAAAGAATGTGAGGAGAGGTTTGAATTAACAGAGGCTCTGAGTGAAGCTAGGCAGGAATTATTACGCTTGAAGAAACCTCCAGGTAGAGATAATAACCTTTATTTATGTAGGGAATTCTGGGTCTATTATGCCTGTCCCTTGATTCAGAAACTCATATTCTTTCATGGATATTATTTCATCGATTAATGAAAATTTTGATGGCTCCAGCTCATCTTCTCACCAGTAATAGTATCTACATGATTTATTAACTTTCATTTCTCTTTTGAGCTCAGATTCTTAATGCATGTGATATGAATTGATACCTTTTGATTCCCTTTCAGCTCGATTTCAGCTCGATTTCAAGTATTTAAACTCCAAAACCAATTTTATTGATATCCCAATCTACAAATTTCAGGTGGATATTCATCAATGACGCCTCGAAAATCATCTATAACGACCCCGCCCAAAACGAGTGCCAGTTTATCAAGTGTTGTATCAGATGTGGACAGTGAAAATAATTCTATTAAATCTCATAATTCAAACATTTCTAAACCCCCTTCTAGTGGGAAAACTTCTAGTTTATCTCAAAACAGACGCAGAATTGCAAATATTTTAGGCAAAAAATCCTGATAATGGCGCATAAAGAAAGTGACAAATAGTGGAATAGAACAAGTGATGTTTATTAATAATTTCAATAAAAAAATCATGATAGTGAGAAATATACAGGGAACAGTCTTGCCCTGGAACTTCTGAACGATTAACTAATCCACCAGCCAATCCTGAGATTTCAACGCCTAATTTTATAACAAATATTTGAAGTTTACCGTGACCTTTTATAACTTTGAATATATATGGTTGATACAACCACTTTGACCACTAAACAGTTGTCCTGATGAAGGGTTTGATATTTAAGAGATATCACAGCATTAGAGAGTTATAAGCTATCAACAAAAGTGCTTCATTTGGAGGGATTTTTTTTTGCCAAAAGATTATTGATATCATAGTTTTAATTCATATTTATTTTTTTCAATCATTTTTTTACATTATTTATTTTTTTAAATTGTTATTTAGTCCATAAATTATTAAGAAATATAGTCTTTTCAATAATTCTCCGTATTTTTCAAAGTTTGATTGTTAACGAATCAATCACCAGGTTCTACATCCATTGTGTCTTCTGTAATGTCGTCAATTGATAGAACAGCCTTCTTTGACTTACTACTGCTCTTCTTTTTACCCTTGTTACTCCCTGGTTTGATAACCAATGTATCTTGAATGGAATTTAAGTGCTCTAACTGAAATAAGAAAAAAAAGCTATATTTCAACAAATGCTTATGCTTATTCAAAGTTTTAATAGCTTGTTGGACACAAATAGACCACATGCGTATTCGTTTTAACTTTTAATGATGAAGTCTATCAAAATCTGTATTAGTGATAAATAAACAAAGAAATTTACAGATATATCTGCTTCAATATTTACCAGGTTGGGTGTTTTTCTAACTAAAAGTTTAACATCATCTGTATTTATTGTACTTCTTTTAGCGTGTCTGGAAAAAATAAGTAAAGTTAAGCACAATTTTATCAACCTCTCAAGTTGACTTTACTTGAGTCTCTTGTCGACAAAAATCTAACGGAATTGAAATAAAAAGTGTAAGGGACTTGAACTTGTCCAGTGGTGGAGCCATGTTTTATGTCCGAGAGGGGGGGCGAGATATCTGAAATTGCCCGAATCTCTAAAACTGCCTTTCAGGGCTGCAAGAGGAGTGCACCCTCCCCCTCACTTTGGCTCCACCACTGAACTTGTCATCTACCAGCCAAGAACCAACTTTAAGTTGGGTGAAAAAAGTTTGGAAGTTTCTAGCTGATAAATATCTGTCTTAATAGGATTAAAAAGTCCCTGCGAATGTTAACTTGTCTTCTATTCAGTCAGTAGTCTACCAACACTTACTTTGCAAAGAGTTCTATATCTGTGGCTACATTTTCAAATTGTTTACAAGTTAACTCTGATATAGAGGCTGTAACTTGTTTGTTTATTGTACACCCTGTATCTTCTTCGACTTGTTTACAAATCTGTACCACCGAAAAAAACACTGCAGCTTTTAGTCTCTGGAAAGAAAGTTATGTTTGAAATTATTATAACGGCTTCAATTGGCTTAAACTTTGCTGGCTTCAATCTGTAAAAAATTTTACAATGTTATACAAATATAATAAAAGAGTAAAGAAAAACAACCATTTTTATAAGTAGGATCATTTCTACCAGCTGGTCCTTTCCAAAACCTATTGATGTTTTCAAGCTTATCCCTTCCAATTTACAGGTGGTTTGAATGAGATAAAGAACATATTTAACAAAATATTTTTTCAAAAAGATCTGAATTATCAACTTTACTTTATAAAAGTTTGAAAATTTGGCCAAAAAGGAGAAAGTTCTCGGACATTTCACCTGATTTTGTGCCAACTCTTCATATTCGTCATCAACGTTTTGCTTATCAACCGACGAACTTGCATGTGTCATTTTTAGCTAAGCTACTTTCAGTTTGTTTTGTTTTATTTCCCGCGATATTACGTAATCATTCGGTACATCGAGAGAAATTTGACGATATTTCTGCAAATGAGAAAACTAAAGTGTTTCGAATGAACGAAATCTCGCGTAATAATGCGGGAAATGTTTCATCATGGCTGCCAGACAACGTGAATACGATTGAAATTATTGATTTCTGATCGAATTAGTCATTCCTCTTTAGTTTTTTATGTTAAATTTAGAGTAAGTACACGGCTCGCGCCCTGTCCTCAAAGTTTGGGCTATTTTTTGAAAGATGGCTTTATCTGATTTTTAGAAATTTGCAAATATTCGGTCGGTTTCCAGTCGCAAAAATTATGCAAGGCGACCTTGAAAGTCATGGTATTATGAAAAAAGGATGGGATGGGTAGGGTGCAAATATTTTGCTGCATGTGTTGTGTTTTTGAGTTGTCAGTATATTGTACTAAATTTATCTTGAATATCATTCTTTTGCTTGAAACCGTTAGGCTAGTGGACCAGCCAAGCAGAAAGAGAGAATAGTCTCAATAAAGTTAAACTTCCATGAAGATTTATCTTCCGATGTAAATTGACTGAAGTCTGTGGACGAAATAGATACCAATATAATGGAGAATTCCTCATGTTGGAGGTGGCAACCTTTGGTTTTAAATTAAAGAGCATTTAAACGGTTCTATATAGCCTACCTTTCAATATCCAAATTGAATTATAAATGATTTGATTTTTATGGTTTTAGGTTAGTGGTAGAAATAGTAAGATTCAGATGTCCGTTTTGTTTGCAGTTTTAGTAGATTAGAAATGTCCGGAGTACTCAATCGCCAATTAACAATGGATGAAACACAGATGAGGGCGCAGGGAAGTGGAGCTGGACGCCAAATGGGCAATGGGCACAACCTTGGATCAGCTTTACAGTATTTTGGTCAAGCGAAGAAAAGAATTAATGATATATTTAAAGAGATTGGTGAATACATTATAGAAACAGATCAATTTGTTGATGGTAAGAGATTTTTATTTAAAGAAAGAAAGAAAAGAAACAACTATATTTTACAAGGATAACAACTTAAGTTAACAATTGAGGATCCTTTCTACTAACTGGTTCTTGGACAAACCTCTTTGCATTGATCTTCCCCAGATTATTTAAAGAAAAGATAAGGTTCATTGTCCTTTTACTGTACAAAAAGGATAGTTTTTAGCATTAGTCAAAAATACAAGAGACATTTTCCTATGAAAAAAATAACCTGAAACAGTAAGAATTGAAATTTGTGTAGATTTATTTACAAACTTTGCCTTTGCACACATCCTTGCTGGGAATAAGTTCATTTGAACTGTGTGATTGTAAGATCTCATTTAAGAATTATGATTGTAGATGTGCTACTGTCCAGTCAAGATGTGATTTCTGCAGAATGTTGTCAAGTTGTAAAAGGATTTAAAGATAAAGTTGGAGGAATCATGGAAATTCTAGCTAGAGACAGAATGAAAGTGGCCTTTTTTGGAAGGTAATAAATAATGTTCATTATAAATTACATTATTATTATATGAGAAATTGAATCCATAGATAAGATTTTTGAAATATGTAAAGACAATTAGAGGAAAGAAATGCATTAGGATTTGTATATCATGGTTTATTATGGCCTACTGAGCTTATATTTTTATGTCACAACACAAGCCATCAATTTTGTAAAATCTACATCGGTTAATTAGTGTTCTTTATTACTTTTGTCTATTGCACTTCAGAACATCCAATGGTAAAAGTACAGTAATTAATGCTATGTTACGAGATAAAATTATGCCCAGTGGAATCGGTCACACGACTCATTGTTTTATACAAGTAGAAGGTACAGATTCACAGGAAGGTTTCCTACTTACAGAAGAGTCGGATCAACCACAAAGCATTAATGTAAGTTCTCTTGGTAACTTAATAATGATAATAATCACTCTATTAGGATAAGAAATTAGGTCAAACGCCTTACCTGCATTTCGCGCAACTTTTTGTTTTTTAATGGCTCCATTTAAAATCTTTTTTCAATTTTTTTGAAGTTCTTTTCCAGATATTCACAGGTCTTTTAATAAATTTTTCTTAAGGTGTCATTTTTTTTGCTCGAAGTACGTCCCTAATGCCAATTCCAAAATTAACTTTTGAAGAATTCTAGGTGAAATTTGTATGCTTACGTCTCCCACAGTGGTTGCCAATAACAACCCAAGATTCTGCTCAAGACACAAAATATTTCTCTTATTTCTCAGCCTAATGTCAGCCTAGACATATGATAATGATATTTGTCTGATTTCTATTTCTAGTCTATCAAGCAACTGGCACACAATCTTAGCGCAGTAAAATTAGAAGAAAATTCCCTTGTCAGAATTCTTTGGCCGAAATCAAAATGTAAATTTTTAAAGGAAGATGTGATCTTTGTTGACAGGTATTTATTCTTTGCTAAACTCTTAATAAAACTTGTGTTAGTTGTAAGTAAATAATTCTGTATTGATTGGTTGAAATCACTAAAACCCAGGCTATAATGTTATTTAATATTCACCAATTTGAGTCAGTCAGTGGCAAAATGACCACAGATCCGTTAGTTCCTTCATTTGACAAATTAGTCAACTCTCCAACAGTTAGTGTTAGTTGCCTGTGAATTTATTTTCATCATTGCACAGTGCATGACATTGCCATTCATCATTAGCCAAATCAAGGAATGTAAAACTATTTTTGTTTTTTTGTTTAACATTCTATCTCTTTTCTCTTGTAGCCCTGGTATAGACGTCACCCAACAGCTAGACTCTTGGATTGATAAATACTGTTTAGATGCTGATGTTTTTGTTTTAGTTGGTAATGCTGAATCTACCCTTATGCAAACAGTAAGAAATATTTCTTTATTTCAAAGTTCTTCTTCTCTGGCTTAAATTGCTATTTTTAATTTGGAGGGGATGTAGATGACGTAATATTTGGTCAAATTTTCTAGAATTAAAGGATCCCCAAACTTGTAAAAGGGTATCAGAATGGTGCAAATCTACCCAATGCACATACAAAGACTAGAAAATCTCTTTACAATTCCTTTAACTTTATTTTGTATTTTGGAACTGATTTGATTTGATTTTTTAGGAGAAAAATTTCTTCCACAAAGTGAGCTCTCGTCTTTCATCTCCTAACATCTTTATTTTACTCAATCGATGGGATGTTTCTGTACTGGAGGAAGATGTAGAAGAGGTAGGTAGCTGGTTCTTTTATATTCTACCTGCAAGCACTGGCCTCGGCAGGGAAAATAACCTTGCCAGAATTCCCATCTATCAAAAATTTGAACCTTATTCACATTATCTAACTTAGAAGAACTAGGAAGCAGTTTAATCCTATAAGCTTATATTATACACGAAAGCACTGGCAAGGCTTCTACTACCCTCAGTATTAGTTATAGGGATTTCTGCAAAAACATTACACTGGAGTCATTTCCATGGCTCTTCATGAAGGATTTCTGTCTTAATATCCGAATTTTAATTTCAGGTCCGTCTGCAACATTTAGACCGTAATCTTGGTTTCCTAGTAGATGAGTTAAAAGTTGTGAGTAATAAGAAAGAAGCAGAAGACAGAATATATTTTATATCAGCGAGAGAGGCGTTAATATCCAGATTACATCAAGATAAAGGAACCCCCACACCTAGTAAGTATCATAATTAACATAGTCTTGTCTTTAGTATACTCTATGTAATCTGATATCCACTGGGCCTTTAAAAAGATGTTGGATTATGGAGAGGGTTGTAAAACATGGAAGAAATATTGGCTATTCATGCACCTATATGACTACCTGTAGGATTTTACTCAAATGAGTTGAAGAAAATACCTTCAGAGCTGAAATTTTCAGTTATTTTAGTAGGAAGAGGACTAAGCTATAAGCTTATGTTATTCATGTGCTGTTTATCTTGACAGTTTCCCTTATTGCTAACTGCATAATGTTACAGTCATTTCATTTATGATTATTTCAGCTGGCACGTTACAAGAAGGTTTTCAAGGCAGATTATTTGAATTTGCCAATTTCGAACGTAAATTTGAGGTATGTAAAGATTTTTTTATTTCCTTGTTGACAGAAATACATCTTTTGTCCAACTTTATCTTTAATTAAGATGATTTTTAGCCTAGGTTTATCAACAAATTTTGGTTTTAATTTGGTGAAGTTGTATTATTTTTATTGACAGTAGGATGTAAAACTCCAGTCTATGTAGTAAAATACCTATTTTATTTTAGGAATGTATTTCTAAGTCGGCGGTCCAGACTAAGTTTGAACAGCATACTAAACGAGGCAAATTAATTACATCTGAGGTTAGAGGTGTCATGGAGGAGTCATATCATAAAAGTCTTACAAAAACGTAAGTTTATTTATGTTTTATTATAATAATGATATCTTAGATCAAAACCTTGATACTAAATGAAAAATAAGAACAAAATATTTACTGGAATGAAAAATAACAAGAGGAATAAAAAAATTATTTACTGACCAATTTTCTAAGTGCTGAAATGGAAACTAGACATTTTAATAATTATTATTTGAACGAAAAACAGAACCTAAAACATGTTGTTTCTCATAGTAGAGATTGACCTATTTCAGCCTGTGTCCCTATTTTGAAGCCTGAAATAGAGATCTTCTCAGGAGTGTTGACAAGTAGCTATTTGTATATCATTTCAGTGAGGAACAAGTAAAAGAATACCGTGAGAAATGTGATGAATTGGATTATCTGGGTAAACAGTTAAAATTATTAACTTACGAAGTTAAAGATAAGATCAAACTCATGGTAGAAGATGTAGAGAGAAAGGTAGGGTGTGTTGTTTATTATTGACTATTGCTCATCTTATTCTGACATGTGTTTTGGATATTTTATCCTCATCAGTACAAAAAAACTGTTCTGAAGAAATAGTTTTATTTCCAGCTAAATGAAGCTTATACTGGTTGAGAGCTTATTGAAATATTTGATATTGACTGTGTTTTAATCCTCATCAGGACAGAAAAATAAACTGACATAATTCTTTTGTAAGGATTTTCTGACAAGATATCTAATGTCAAAAAATGTTCCAGGTATAATATCCTCATTAGGACAGTACATGGCAAAACCATGGACGCTGTCTTATTGCTCTACTTTGCTCCACAAATCGTTCTTGTTATCAAGTAACTGGTCCTACAATATACACTTTGATTGGCTAAAATAACATCATCCCAACAGGACTGGGTCAGAAAACTTGTTCGATTACGATTAAGACAAAAAATATCAGGCAAAAAATCTAATTTTGATTAGATTGAACATGGCGGTGAATGTATTTGTAAAATTTCTATTTCCAGGTTGCAAGTGCTTTAAATGATGAAATCCGTCGTCTGTCTTTACTAGTAGAAGACTTTGATAGACCCTTTCATCCAGACAATTTGTTAATTAATGTATATAAAAAGGTAAGATTACTCTTATTTCTGTCTGGATGTTTGAGACTTAAATTTAAACAAATAAGGATCCAATACATCAGGAGCACTGGATATGCAATATATATTCATTCTTATTAGGAAAGGCGTTTTGTTGATCAAATTCAATGATGTCACTTCCACTGGGTGGAGCATGCATAACAGTTAATTGTAGGCAAACTGTATGTCTAAATTTCATTTTGAAAAGTAATATGTTGAGTTGAATTTAGTAAGTTGGTTAAAGGGGTAAAAAGTCTTTATATGCCCTTAAAATTTTCAAATCTTCCTCCAAAACAGTCTTTTCCAATTATAATTTTTCTCCCAAGGAACTGCATTTATTCGTGGAAAATTCTTTATGTGAGAATTTAAATGGAAGGTGTACGGGAAATATTCTTAAAAAAATAGATTTCGCCGAGCAATTTATCACTGGTGAGCAGGGAGTCCTGTATTTTCATTGTCCGTAATGCATGGTTTTATATTGGCCTATCTCCCTGTGTGCTTATACATTTAGTTTTTGGCTTCTTTTTTTAATGCCATTTTCATCATTTAGTCTAAAATAATTTCCATAATATCCACTCATCATAGTTGATCAAAGATATTGAAGCACAAACAGTGAAAAACATTAAACACATTTTAAGAGGTTTTCTTTTTTGTGCATCGGAGTCACTGATAGCATTTTAGTCAGATGTCTGTGGTTCCTGTAATTATAGAAATGCTTAATACTATATGACATCAATGTTGAAATAACCACTAACAATCTCTTAAGGGCCTTGGTGTTAGTGACCTCATAAAATGCATAATTTAAGTGGAATTATAAGAACCAAAGACGTCTGACTGAAAAATAATAGTGGACTGGTCGTGCTTACATTTGAAAATGTCCCTTGACTGTGCTTAAATATCTTTGTTGGACTATATCATTGTGTATTTAGGCTACATGTGTATTTATTTTGTTATAATTTGCTAATAGTATGGCGTGGTTTATTTTAAATTCCAATTTATTTTGGTATGGTTGAATTGTCAATTCTTATGGTGACATCGCAAATTTTGGCAAGTTTAACATATACATAAAAAATTCTAATTTTGAGTTCTTACAGATTAATAGCTTCTTCACATGAAATGAAAGTTTGGTTTTCTCTTAAGAATTGACAATTCTATTTTATTTATCACCTTAAAGTAGTGGATTATCTTTTTCTGTATGTTTCTGCACTGCCTGCATTGTTATGTATTTGTGTTTATTTAGGAAATGCATGCTCATGTAGAGCAAAGTTTAGGTCGAAATCTGCAGCAACGATGCTCCACTGTTTTATTACAAGCTGTAACAGACACGCAAAACCAAATGACAGGTAAACCAATCAAAACTCTTTATTCTCAGTAACATGGCTGTTGATTGGACAAATTGTCTTAAGATTCACCAACAACACTCTTGATTGGACAATATCACGGATTACTATTTCCATGATATTTTGTAAGAAAACTCTTGCGTGAGATTTCTGTTACAACACTGTTCATTGGACAATATTTTCTTGAAACTCTGCAACAAAGATCTTGATTGGATTGGATGCCAGCTTTTAATTGCTTTTGACAAAATTTAGTCTTTAGAAAATATTAATTGTATTTCTTCTTGACATATGAATGTAGATCATAACAGTGAGGCAGTGGCTTTTGAATCTTTAACATCTGTATTCATTTTAAAATGATTTTAAATATTTTTCAAGATACAGAATTTATTTTTAAGTTTTACTCTATTTTTGTCAAGGAGTCTTTATTTTCAAGAATCTTGTGTCTTCTGTAAAGTTTTGTTAAAGATGAAATTTTAAAAATGATTCAAGAAATAAAAACTTTTGTTAATGCTTTTGATTAGAACATATTGGTTTCTGAATTATTATTTCAAATGAATTCAATTAAATTTGATGACATAGAAGTAAATTTTCATTTTAACTTTGAAAGTGAAGTTGAATTTGTTGTTGTCATTTGTAGAAAGATTATCAGCATTATTACCAGATGAAACTAGACAACTGTTATTCAACCAGATTCCTAAACGGGAGTTCGAGATAGCGTATCGACTAGACTGTCGTAATCTGTGTGCCGATTTCAAGGAAGATATTGAATTTCGATTTTCGTTCGGACCTACAGCTCTCATGCAGAAATTCATGGGATCAAAGACTGCCAGAACAGCCTTAATTGGATCTGCAGGCATGGTACGTAAGAAGCAACTTTGCTATATATCTTGACTTAAAACAAAGCCTTTTTGGACTTTCCAACAACGGTTATCTAAAAATGATTATTAGTCACCTTAATAGATTTCTTGAATAAGTCATATTTCCTCATCTCCCAATTGTACCCAGTCATTTTTCCTCATTACTCCGGTTGACCCCAGTGTAAATGGATTGAATGAGTAATCTTTCTGCACTATTCCAGCCAACCCAACTTGAATAACTCATATTTCATCATTTCTCTAGTCAACTTAACTTGATCTTCTCATTTTCTAGTCACCTCAGTTGTAAATTGGTATAGAATTGTAAAAGGCCAATCAATAAAAATTGCCAAAGAGAATCAACAGCATATTAAGATAATGAAAAATTATGAAAACGAAAATTTATTGTCTTTTCAGATGAACCAAGCTCCTAATCGACATGCATCTGGTGATGGTAGTGGGATAATATCTCAACAGAATGGAGATGTTCTTGCTACAGCTTTATCTACCTTTGTTTCGCTAGCATCCAGATCTACTCTGGGAACTGTAGCTGTAGTTGGTGTGGTAGGTATTGCATTATTTCATCTATGCAGTGAGTTGGGTTGATTTTTTCGTAAAGATATTTGAAGTTAAACCCATTCATTATAATAGACATCACATAAAATGCGAAGAAATGGTGATCATGGGTTCTAATATCGGCTGTGGTGTGAAAGTCTGGTGACCTTGAATAAGTCATCTTTCCTCATTATTCCAATCAACCCAGCTGTAAATGGGTGCAAATGATCTAGGCATGATGCTTAGAGGTTTGGCCAAGAATCAGCTGGTAGAAAGGATCCTTGTTAACCTAAGTTCACATTTAAAAAATGTTTGTTCTTATTATGTTATTTAAAAAAAAACAATTTTAACGAAATCTGGGTATTTGTTATTACAGATAGGTAAAGCGGCAGGGTTGAGAGTTATAGCTGTATCAGGTATATTATATGGATTGCTATATATGTACGAGAGGTTGACCTGGACAACCAAGGCTAAAGAACGAAGTTTTAAACAACAATATGTAGAATACGCTAGTAGTAAATTAAGATTAATCGTAGATTTGACCAGCTCCAATTGTAGCCATCAAGTACAACAGTAAGTTTTTTTCAAAAGAGGAGAATTTTTATTTTGAAGTTAGTTCTTATTTTTCAAACAACTGTCTTAACATTTGTAGTTTATCTTGGTTAAGTTCAAGGTCCCAGTAGTTTTACAATACTGAAGAAATAAACAAAAATGTTTTGAAGAGTTGTTGATTGAACAATTCAGACTCATAAATTTGAGAGGAAGTTAAGATTATCAGACCTTCTATACAAGTATATATTTATCATGATTGTGTTCTTACAAAATAATTTTTCCAGAGAATTAAGTTCCACGTTTGCACGACTCTGTCATCAAGCTGATCTTTCTAAACAAGAACTACAAGATGAAATTAAGTCTTTAGATCATATTATAGAGAAATTGAGAGAAACCACAAGTAAAGCTAAAACACTCAGGTATGACACTGAAAATTAAATGCTTTATATAATAAGATTTTGTTCAAGTGTATGCCATTGTCATTAGAAGCTGCATTTGCTGGCCAAAAGTGGTAGGTATTGTAGTGCAAGCATATTTTGAACGTTAATTAAAACGATTAGGTGCAATATTAAAAATTTCATTTCTAAAAGACTTTTGGTCGATTCATAAATGAAAATTCCACTTGGAAATGGATCTTCGGTTTTCAAGCAGACCTTATTTTGAATATAATTAATTAAAAAATCTCTGTATTTCAGGAATAAGGCTGATTGGTTAGACAATGAATTGAATAGTTTTAGCAACCTGTATCTTAAAGACACATGATACCACTTTACCACTGACATCTCAGCGTTTTGATAATTGAAAACTCGTTGGAAACTTTCTGTGTGACAGCCAATGGAGTTACAATAAATTTTTGTGATCATTTACATGTACCAATGCAATATTACAATTTCCAAAAAGACTAGCTTTGTGTAGCCTGTCAGAGAACTTATAGTTCAGGGGCCTTATTCTTGAAAACTTAACTTAAAATGATTTTAATGTTATAGCCATCTGATTGGTCAATCACTAAGATGGATTTTAAATTTAGTTTTATTATCCATTCAGATTACTGTATTAGTTAAAATCAGGTTAAAGTTTTGGAGAATAGACCCCCAGAAAATCTTCAAAGCCTATGCTCTCTTTAATACTTTATAACAGGACAATTTTTGCTGTATATTCTGAAGAATTTGTATATTCTGAAGAATTTTTGCTGTATATTCTGAAGAATTTTTGCTGGATTTTCTACTGCGCCTTATTAGAAACATCTGGATTACTACTTGATGATTTTCTTATGAAAATGAAACTGCCAGAGCCTTGTTTTAAACATACTAGTAGCTGTTAATTCTTCTGATATTATTCAAGTTTTTCTCCTTTTTTCAATTGCCAACTTAGCTTTTTTTGTGAAAATCTATGTATCCAATGTTAAATAGTGTATTCATAGTGTAGTCATAGTATCATGAAAAAGTAGTACCTTCAGCTATACGAAGAGTTACGAATGCAACATTAGTTATATATATATATATAGATTTGAGATATGTTGTATGTGTTTATGTATGAGATTTGAGATATGTTAGATTTGTCTGTTGAGATTTGAGATATGTTAGATTTGTCTGTTGATGGATGATGGTATTGAAGTGTTACTTTGTTACAAGGCTTCGCGGAAAAATAGAGGCATGTGTCTATTTTCTAGTTGTGACACTTAAAGACCTTTTTAAGGTGTATATTTTTTGTCCAAAGGTGCTATTTTATTATGTGTGTGTTTTCCAATAGCTTCAAATCAGCTGTTCAAATTATGAAATTTGCTAAATGATCGACTTAATGTTGATTGTTTCATGTGCAACTATTGGAAATCAAATAATGTTAAAACTTATGTTGTTTTTGTAATTGTTAGCCAAGTTGTTTTATTTTGTTGTTAAATATTTTAGTGCTTTTGTGTCCTTATATTTGTGAAAACTAACCCCTTGTACTCTAAATGAAATTTGTTTGAATCAAATTATACAGATATTAACATTTTTTTTTATTTCTACAAATTTTGGATTTCTTATTACAGATGCCAGAACATCGTTTCAATTTATCTGTTTATGTCTTTTGTGATAGTATTATTTGTTGCTCTGTTTCCATCAAACTTTCGTTCCATTTTTTATTACCTTTTTTTTTTAATACAGCCACTTCAGTTAGGGTTTACCAGTGCTGGAGAGAGTAGAAATTTGATTGATTATAGCAGAGGTCATTGAGTTAATTTGACAAACGTTCAAGAGGGCTGTCCTTCGATCCTAACTGAAGTTGCAATTAAAAAAAAAAGTTTATAAAAACCAAAATGATCTTTGTGACTTTTAACTTTTACATGTATTAGTGGCAAGTGGCAATTGTTGCAGAAGAAAGGAGATTTGACATGTAGTAAACAACATAGCAAGTTGATATCTAGAATTGACAGCTTTCATAATGTACTGTATAAAATATTAAACATTAAGATATCTGTTTTTAATTCAATTTACCTTTGTGGCTAGACGTATACGTATCATCCAGAAATGTATCACAACGTAGCACAAACCAGACAAATTAAGTTGGTTCTTGGGATTATCTTAACTTAACTAGAACAAGTCTATATCCATTTTACAACCTAATTAAGTTATATCCCAATAAGTAGTGATTCTAATATATTTTCGGAAACTGGTGACAAGACAATATTATGACCATAATTCTTTATTTTACCCAAAAGTTAAGTGAAAAAAAATTAACTACTTTTAAGTTTATCTTTTTAAGATGTCTCTGAGTGTACTTCTGTTGCACTCATATTAGAATAGCAAATTAGAAATATTTTTCAACATTTAGGCGTTGGATTTGGTGGAAGTTCTCCAGTGGAACAGATATGAACCAGACCTATTATAAAATAAAATTGTCTTATCAGTTTTATTTGAATTAATCGTCAAGTTGCTGGGTACTTGTGCTCAACTTTATCACCTTCAATTTCCAATTCAGAATTTTGTCTCTTTGAGGGTTCAAAGATCCTTTGTGAAAGGTTATTGTATTACCCCACCATGATTGTTGTCTTGGTATATCATCAACGACTTATGATATTTAACATTTTGATTGACACTCAATGTCCAACCTAAGCTTTATAATTATATAGGCCTGTGATTCACTAATTAGTATCTGGTATCTGCCCTTCTGGCTCATCCAAAAAATAAAGTCAAAATTTTAAAGGATCTTCGAAACGCTTCCTTAAGTTCTGTGATAGAGAAAGCAACTTACCAGCACATGCAGATTGAAGACCAGCATTGTAATCTAAAGCAACTTCATTTCTTACATAATCACCTCGATCATCATCCCAACCATCAGTTTTATTAGGACCTCCGACCAGAGCTCCTTCCAGACGATGAGGATTGGGAGCAGTACTATAGAATGCATCCCATCCACAATACATGTTCAAATCGGGACACGAACTGAAAAGAAAATATGCCATTGATAATAAAGTTTCAACATAAATTCCTTAATCTTATCAGTTTAGAATCACTGAATAACAATTAGCGGTCAATTAGCGTCTTTTACAGTTTCTATAGTACTAGTTCAAAAGCTGGCTGAAAGTTGCAGAATTTGTATTGACTATAGAAGTGTTTGTTAGGTGTAGTTGACACATCACTTCAAAATATTCACAAGAAATCACACTGTAAAGATTCAATTCAATCTAAATGCTATTCAATAATTGATCTCAACAGTGGCTATTGGCAATTAACAATTTATCATACAGGATTTTATGTGGATGAATATATTCCCGTTGTCCCTACTCTTCAGCATGTCTGGGCTGTTTCCTGATTAACTACCCACCTTGGTCTATGATGTGGTTTTAATGGGTATTTATTACCAAATCCTATAACATAACTCATCTTATAATTATTATCCCCTAGTATATAGTTAATTTGACTCAACGCCCAGTTTCTATTCTCTAATGGATCTATTCCTAATTCAGCTGCCCATAGTGCTGCATATGAATTATCAGCTGAAAACAAAAATAAAGAGGAGTTTTACGTCCTAGTTTTCTTCACCTATTTGGGATGAGGTGCCATGAAGTGTACAATGAAGGAAAATGGGCCTGGACGCTGAAAACGTAAAGAGCTTCTCAATCGAAAGTACAAAAGCAAACTGAACCTGTAAGCTTTTTTTTTTTACTGTTCCTATAGTTTTAGTTCCAAAAACTGACTAATACTCGTAGGATTTGCATTGACTTTTGACTCAAGATATCTTGATAGATATATTTGATGCACCAGCATATAATGTGTTGCAAGAAATTCCGCTGCAATAATTTCATTCAAAAGAAATTCTTTTCAATATTTGACCTCACAATTGGTTATTGGCAATTAACAATTTATCTACGTGGATGGATGTTTTCCCATAATGAGTACACATTGGGGCTACTCACCAGCATGCCGGGCTGTTCCCCATCTATCAAATATACCGAGTCCACAGGGAGTATATGTTGTGTTACCTCCAGGTTTCCATACGGTTAAGAATTTCTGAATTTCGCCTTTATAAAGATCATTTTTGGTCAACTCATAAAGCATCAGCTGTAAATGTGAATAAGTCGTTTAGTTTTGGCTAAGAGTACAAATCTCAGATACCAAGCATTTACTTTTGGACTCCCTTGGTTAAATAACACATGGGACATCCTGGTTGGGGTTCTATTTTATTCCTTTAGCGATGATTATCCTCATCTAATATTGCTAAAGTAACACGTGCTGATAGAAACCAGATATCACTTAAGTCTGGGTCAAACATCAGAGGGGATCCTAAGCTGTAGTTGCTAGCAAGCATAATCTTAGCACAGAAACATGTCATTGCTCCAAGCACAAACAGACTGTGATCGACTATACGTGTTCTAGTAAGTTCTGCTGTCTCAATAGTAAATTGTAGCAGTTTATCTTAAGTTTCGGAATAGTGTCATCCGATTCTCATGTTTGAATAAACCGACCTGACAGCTAGGTAGACTATTGTCCCAATCTAATCTATTCGGAGTAGCACTACTGTGATATAACTTGGCCTCGGTTAGATAAAAAGTATTTCCAGTAGCCTTGTACAACCAAGCAGCCGCTACACATAGTTCGTCTTCATAAGCACTTGACCTAAATTCAGGGGAAAAAAAGGAAATGGAGGGGTGTTTTACTATCTTCTTTTCGGTGACTGATTGGGCTAACAGAGACAGGCAACAGTATGCAGAGGTTAATCAGGAAATTCTGCCAAGACAGTAGCATAAGCCTACTCTTCTTCCGATTTTAAACTGTCGAGTGATCTTAAATGTCTACAGTATGAGTTTGTTGTTCAGGAAAAAATAACAGGGTGCTCATGATTCATACATCATTTGAAGTTAAGCCTCCGCAGTGTACTGATACGCCGGCATTGTGTTCTATGGGTCATGATTACCGATGCGGATTGGAGAGAGAGGGGGGAGGGACTATCTCTTGCCCTTTACTTTGAAGAATAAATGTGACATACTCATAATAGGTGCCTGTGTCGGAATGGGTCTGTGAATATTTTCCTTTGTAAGTTACAGCAAATTTGTACAGAGATTCGGCTGCTTTTAACAACTTCTGGGAGTAAACAGCATCTGAAATTCACGATGATTTCTTAATTCTTTCTGGGTCGACTGGAGTTATAAATATGGTTCACTTTCACTGTCACCAAACTCACTCAATCAAAATTGATTCGTCTCCCCATGTGGTATTCGATATTGAATAAAGACAAACCTGTGATGTTGAAAGCTATGGCTCCAGCGGCAAAAGTAGCAGCCGTTCCACCAGCTACGTCACTTCCTGGTTTGTCTTTCGTGAGATAAAAAGCTGGGCGTGGCATACTCATGTCTTCTGGACGACCCCAAAACTTGTGATCGATATCAGCATCACCGACCTTGAATAAACAATAATAGAGAATTGGAATTAATTCTCGATTTAACTGGTCTGGGTCAGAATCATCGTGTGGCTTCGGGTTTCGACCAAAGAAAGTGACAAGGGTGACCATAAATAACTTTGGTGTGTCGGACTAACGAATGGGAGTCAGAGAGTTGTGAAGGAGAGGGGGAGGGTCACAGCACCAGGCATTTAATTCAATGACAAAAAAATTGAAGTGGATGGAGGGGGTGGGGGGCTGGGCTGGATCTTCTTCGACAAATGAAACGCGACTGAGTGAATAATGGCCACAATTAGCCTCCATAGCATAACGATTTACCTGATAGTAGTAGATTTCTTTATCCGCAATCCAACATTTTAAGAAGTAATCCAGTTCCCATTTCACAGAATCTAGAGCTAAATCTAACTGCCCAAGAGCTTGATAGGCATCTTTCCATCTGACAATTCCGCTGAGTAGAACTCGGACAGCTGAGGACGCCGGCATGTTGAATTTTACCAGATCACCAGCTGCAAAAACAGAAGCCAGAATTTAGATCTGCAGATCTCTTACTGTTTCCAAATCTGCGCATTTCCATAATTTTTCAAAATCTCCAAACATTATTATTTCGAAATCCACAGCCGTCAATATTTAAAGATCTATAACGCTAATATTTCCAAATCAACAAACGTCAATATTTCCAAATCTACAAACGTCAATATTTCCAATTCTATAACGTCAATATTTCCAATTCTATAACGTCAAATCTATAACCTCAATATTTCCAAATCTATAACGTCAATATTTCCAAATCTATAACGTCAATATTTCCAATTCTATAACGTCAAATCTATAACGTCAATATTTCCAAATCTATAACGTCAATATTTCCAATTCTATAACGTCAAATCTATAACGTCAATATTTCCAAATCTATAACGTCAATATTTCCAAATCTATAACGTCAATATTTCCAAATCCACAAACGTCAATATTTTCTTATCTGTAGGCGTCAGTATTTCCAAATATGTTAAATAAGCATCATTTTTCAAATCTACATGGTAATCGTTGATATTTCTAAATATTTCAAGTCAACGTACAAAATGTCGTCAATATCAAACCAAAATATTGACAAATAAAATAAAAACTGTTGTCCAATACTCACCGTCGTACCAACCCCCAGAGAGATCCTCACCATTATCCCCCTGATCGTTGACAGCGGAATCCCCTCTCCACGGTACAGGGTTATAGGCTGGTAGCTTCCCCGATCTCTGGGCATAGTAAAACAGGATCGACTTTTGAACAACATCGCCATAATTATATCTTGTGAAACATGATGGTGAAAGTTGGGCTGCAAGAGAAATGGAGAAACAAATCAAAACTTAAATCTTTTAGAACTATTCATGAACGTTGTAGTTTTAGTGGAATTGCTATAACTACAGACGTCTGATTGAAAATTTAAATGGTGTAAATTAATTCTATCAGTGTATCCGATACACATACAATATTTTCGAAAAACCTGTTAACTATCCCTTTAAAGCAAAAAAAGTTTCTTGAGTGAGCGCATTATGTTTGACCACTTGAACGCCACATGCGCAACATTACCGCGGTGTCTTTTATGTACCTGATATAAGCTGGATCGATAGTAAGCCTAGCAAAATTAATAACGTCTTCATGACGAATATTGGATTAGGAATTATTCCGAATAATCTAAAACTTTTCAGAATTTTGTTATCTATGTTGAAAGCTGTCTCTTATCAATCTGGGTCAAGACGCTAAACGAGTGCCATCTGATAAAAATGTGGAATTTTCTTTGCTTTTTCATGCAAGCCATAACCGCTCATTGATGCAGCCTTATAATTCGCGCTACATTACTACAAACTTAGTTCATTAAATCAAAAGTGTCGTGTCTTTTGCGGCATGTAGACATTTAAATGGCTTTTGGCTATTTGCCATGCGTGGTAAATATCTCTTACCCTTTTTTTCTTGGAAATTAAAAGGGTGATGCTTTGTAGAGACAACGTCACTTAAGACACGTCACTTGGCATTTTCGCATCGCTGCTTTGCTTTGACAAATAATTCATTTAACTGATCAAATCAAACTCTCCCAAAATATTTAGAATAATTTGACTTGGAAGATATGTAAAGAGCAAAGCGCTCGGCCTGTGCTTTTGAATGACAAATCTTCTGTATATTAATGCAAACATCTTATGAAAACAGGTTTGTTTGAAAATGTTCGGAATCAGAAAAGCTCAAAATCTCAGAAAACAATCTAATTTCACATGGAGATAATGGAGAAAATCATTGTAGTCTGAAACCACCCGGAAACTTTACTTCCACTTTGCTAATTCTCAAATTTGATTGGCTGATTCCATAGCGGGAACTTTGTACATCAAAACAAATGTCATGTGACAAGACGGACAAAATGGCTGACCATGAACTGGATTGGGACCATGCAGCTGATTTTGGCGAGAGTTCGCCGTTGCTAGAGGGAACCAAAGACGAATCCTCTGCGTATTACAGGTATGGAAGATACTTGCATTCAATAATGGTGTTGATACGCCTGCAAGTCCCATAGGATCCCCGAAAACACTATTTTACTGAAACTTTATGGGCAGGTGCTCCGTTAGCATTGCAGCACTATTTATAAAATAGCAGATGCCAGTGCAATGTTTTTGCAGCCAGTGATAGCTTGGATAGCAGCTTGAATTAATTCAATGGCTTGTAGCCACTAACAGTACTAGTTGCTATTATTGGTTGCACACACTTTTTATGATTTTCTTTTTATTTCATTATTATTTCTTACCCAATTTAATAAAAAAAAGATATTTTGGGCTAACAATAACAACCATTAGCACTGGCCATAAACCTTAAACTTCATCTAATTACTTAGTAGAAACCAAACTAACATGCAATCCTTGTAAGACATATAGAAGTATCACATTAAAAGACACCAGTTTTTTAGATATGGACATCTATTTATCATTTGAACAAAACATTTCATTACATGTACGTTATCAAGCGGAGTGCAGACTCCATTTTTATCTAAATGATTTTTTTTTTTTTTAATCTTTCAGATCTGGGAACTTATCTTTATCATTTGACGAGGCTAGAGAGTTGATTGGGGTTTTAGATTCTTGTCGTACTAAACTAGAACAATATATCTCTCCAGGTGAGGTAGGTCAGAAACAGTTTTTTTGGTGGAGCATGGAAGTGTTATAACTATTTAAACACTTTAGCCATTTTAACCACACATAATTATGTGATATACATATTAGAAATATACCATAGTGACAGCAGCGAATGAATATCACAAGGCGTCACATTACGTTTATCAGAAGTTTAAAGTCATATTGGATGGAGCTCAGGATATATGACATTCTATTCTAGTTTCAATCAGTCTTAAAGGCCTCAAGAAGATCTTGGACAAAGTATATGCTGATTATTTTTTTTGCAGGAATCGCAGTCACAGATAATAGAAGTTGAAGTTACTGCTGGTCGATGCTTACGGTTTAAAACTAAAATTGGTCCAAAAATCGCAAGAAATATTATTTTTGTTACTATATTATTACAGGTGATTACGAATTTTCATTGTTTCAAAACTTAATATCGGGGAGCTGTCTTCTCGTCAACTTTATTGACATAAAATCCAAATATTAAGAAGAACAGTATTCTGATTGGATAATAAAACTAAATTTGAAATCGATTTTAATGATTGACCAATCAGATTAAGGCACCAGATGGTGCTCAGATGGAGCTTAAGTACTTCTTTTTATATAAATGGGAAAATAAACCAAGGCCTCGTGTGCTAAAGACTCTGCATGTTAAAGATTCTTTGACAGTTGGAAATAAAAAAGAGTAGGTTTTCATCGTTGCCCTGACAAATTTCCATCCATGCACACTGCATGTCATTGTCCAATCAGAAGCTATAATTTGACTTCTGTGTTGTAATTTTTTTTTCTTCCAGGCAGTAAATGTGTTAGTGTTGTCATTAATTGATATCTGGCCGAAGAAAGACAGTGAAACAGTGATAGTTGTAGTAAGTCTTTTACTCTGAGAGAAAGTCTTTGTTAGTACCTTTGGTAGTATGTATTCTAGAGGAAGGTATATTCATAGTCTTTGCCATCTAAATCAGGGCTGTTGATATGGCTGTTTTATCCAGAAATGTCTGTTTTAGGCAAGGACATCAAGCATTGTGTTTGTTTTTCATGTGCGATGTTGTTTAAGTTGAGACAATTCCTACCTAATATTTCCATTTTCCATTTGCTAGTTTTGAAATATTTTCATGGTATCTTTTCAGAGTGCTGTAACCATGTTGGTGTTTCAGTTACTCAATTTGTTTTGTCTTATTTACACCACAGGTAAGAGGGGACATTTTTTTCTCATTTCTCATATTTTCGCCATTTACAGGGATTATACAGAGATTTTATTTTGTTATGTGTATTCAGGACAATGTGATTGCACAATTATAATTTTCAGCAAAATGTCCATGGGTCTTCTAATTCCAATCAGGCCTGTAGCTACTGAAGGGCAAGGGTGAATGCCTCCCTGAAAAAATTCTGACAGCTACCCACACACCATTGCCCCTGTGAATATATTACTTCTGTCTTTATTCTGATTTTAAAATTTGTTATTTTCAGTGGACCTAGCAAAGCAGTTATATAAAAGAAGTGTGAGCAATATTTTATTAGCCCAGTGTTACCTAGCAACCATTTTATTATTTTGTGGGATCTATATCTTAACGTACAGATTAAAGGTAACGTAAACATAAATAAATATCCCAGGCGTAATGTCATTTAATTATTGGCACTTTCAGCTAACCAGAACTTTCAGATGTCCAGTGCCAAGTTGGCACTGCCAACTATTGCAGAAAGGACATTCGAATTATTACATGGAAGATACCCTGATATATCACTAATTGAAGCCTTTATGCTTCATTGTTTTATCAGTATAGATTATCCAGTCTTTTATTTTGTCTTTCCAGCCAGAATCATGGAAGTTTATTCAAGATGATTTAAACAAGAGTCCAGATTTAGTCATTGTTCTTTATGTTAAGATATTATTTTTCTCTGTTTCTACGGCAACACTTTGTGGTAAGTCTAATTGATATACTCCTGAATATATCAGCAGAATTCAAATGGTTTTAGATATGAACTGAAGCTTTCTAATTTTGCGCAATTATGGTCGATAAATTCTGTGTTATTGTCTATCTTTTCAGGAACAGCAAATGTGGTGCCAGCAGAATGGTACAACTATATTTTTACCTCTTTTCAGGTAATCTGACATATTTTCTCTTTCTAATTTTTTGACTTATTTCGTTCAATTATAAGGTCAAAACCCAAGAGCATATAATAACTTGACATCCCTTAAAGAGAGTCCACATGGCTAATAAACTTTATTTGGTAGTAGGGGTTGAAAGGTTACACCACATAGACTCTCAGAAGCACTGTCAGTGGCATCAGAATTGGTCTTATTTTGAGTAAAATTTCCTACAATATGCTAGCAACGACAACCCAACTCACTGAGCTATTCCACCGCCACTAGGTGATAAAATATAGACCTGTATTTTTCAGATGTTGTTAAGTTTTGTTTATTTCGCGTCAATACTGGGACAGTCGATAGCTAGTCATACGTCAAGAGTCACAAAAAATACAACAACTACACGGACTAGTACCTACGGGGCCACGACCAACAACGATGATAGAAGTTACAGAAACACACCAGGTCAGGAAGATTATTTAAATGTATGGCCTTCAATTAAGTTTTTAGGACAGGCTGTAGCCCAGCTGGTTGTAGTGTTGGAATCTTGGTTACATCAAACAAATGGTGGTTGTGAGATCTAATCTCAGTCAGCGTTTGAAAGTTTGCAGAACTTTACTTATTATTCCAGTCGACCTAACTGTTAAGGACCAGCTGGTATAAAGAAGGATCCTCTTGAACCTCAGCTGTTATCCTTGAAAATAAACAGTTTTTATCAATTAGCTGGAATTTGCCGTTAATTTGACCAAATATTCTTCTTTTTTCCAGATCCAACCATTGTGAATAATTTATTGGATTCCAGTATCAATATGAGTCAACAGATCAGCGAAATAACGACCGTACAGGCTAATCACAGACGTCCAGTCTCTCGAACATCGCTTAATTAACAGAGTAGTGTAATTGGTCCAGTCTTTTTTATCCAGTCTCAAAAATGGCAATGTAATTTTTAAATGGCCAGATGTTTATTTTAAACACTTTTATACTCATGTGAAAATACTTCAGGACTCATAGGTTGCCTTATGATTGTTTTAACTTGTCATACCCCTGTGTTCCTTTTATGCTCATCCAATTTTGATCATGGCCCTGTATTCCTCTTGTCCTAAGTTTTATTTTACTGTGCCCTGTGTTTGCCTGATGGCTGGTTTTAATTTTAAAGGGCCAGTTCTGAGTTTTCATTGTCCTAAGTTTTATTTTACTGGGCCCTGTGTTTGCCTGATGGCTGGTTTTAATTTTAAAGGGCCAGTTCTGAGTTTTCATTGTCCTAAGTTTTATTTTACTGGGCCCTGTGTTTGCCTGATGACTGGTTTTAATTTTAAAGGGCCAGTTCATAATGCCCAGTTCTGGGTTTGCATTATCCTCAGTTTTATTTTTACTGGGCCCTGTGTCTGCTTATTCACAGTTTCAACTGTTCTGGCCCTGTGTTCATCATGTGCTATATTTAAATGGAGTTTGAGGCTTGGTACTTTTCTATCTGCTTATGGAAAGGATTAAATTATGTGTTGATATACTTCATTGAATATTTTTAAATTAATTTTTATGACTTTGGTGTTCTGATTTTTTTTTGTGGTAGGCGACAGTTTTTTACAAAACAAGGAGACTTCAAAAGCATCTTTGATTCATAGAAAGTTTGCGGGCATTTTATGTTATGACGTATTGAGATTTTTAATATAGTTTTATTGCCATAGGTTATGAAAACCACATAGACATGCATGTGCCCAACCTTATTAAAGAATATAATTATATTGTCTTGTGTTTTGATATATGTGCTCCTCGCTTCTATATGTAGTTCAAATCTTACTCTTTACAATCCCTTTAAATAGGTATCTTGTTATATGTGTTATATTCCATTTCAAATCTTACACATAGACATAGTTATTTTTATATTGATATTAGTAATAATAATGCATTTTTTATTCGCTTCATTAAAATTTATGGATTATGTATTATGTTTGTAACTTTGTGTTATGAAACCAAACAATAAAATTTAGAGGAATATTCGATGATGTCCATATTATATATATCATATTACAAGTATTTAGTCAGCTAGCTTATGATATAAACTACTTTTAGCTATATATTCATATTTCAATAAAATAAATTCTTGAATTTTAGAGAGCTTGAACTTGCAACAAAAAACAATTTAGTCAGAGAGATCACAACTTTAAATTGATCTAAACAGTTTGAAGGAACATGATTGGTTGTCAAAAGTAATAATATCAACCAATCAGAGTTGCTGGAATTTTTTTGAAATTAAAGTAACAATGTTTTTGTTTAAAAAAAGTCCTTTAAGCTTGACAAAGACTTTTTAGAGTTGAGCTTTCATCAGACAATGGTCTCTTGCATGAGTCTGGCTTTATTCAAAGACCCTAAAATAAATGTAGCTCAGCTGCAGAGTGGGTGTGCGTTGTCATGTCTGTCAATTTTTAGTTATAATTTTTCAATCTAGTATTATTTTTCTGATATTTTTAAAGTTTTATTTATTCTGTTGATTTCTTTCTTTTTTTGTTATTTCTTGTTTTTTTTATTTTTCTGAAAGTATTTTTTCAGTTTTAATCTGAATACTTTATAAATAATTTTGAATATTTTAGAAAGTTTATAGCATCTGTGTCACTTCTCAGATTAGAAATTTGACGCTAAGTTCCATTAAAATAAACTTCTAGAGTAAAATCTTATTAAATTGTAATGGAACTAAATGTTGGATTTTAATTCTGAAAAGGGATATTGATGGTTGAAATTAAGCTCGATGAGACAGTGAGCAAAATATTAAAATGACTGCATGTATCACTTATGTCAATAAAAATAGCAATTAAAATCAAAAGCTTTGATTAACACATAATAAAATTTAATTATTTAATGTTTGAAATCTAATTTTGGCTTCAACTAACTGTATATTAGTTGTCCATGAATTAAAAGACCTTTTGTAGATATGATCATTTAAAACTGTTTCTATGCATGTATGATTTGAAATTATTTTTAAAAATATCATTCAATATCAAAAAGCGTCTTTTTCTACCCTTATTATTGGTCAAAATGATGTGAAAAATATTTTGATATTGAGAAGGGAAATGACATGAAATAGAGTTTTATGTCCTACTGTTTTATACCTAATTGGACTAATGAAATGAATTGGAGTTTTATCGCTTACTATTCTGTACCTTATTGGGCTAATATCAATGAAATGAAATGGAATGGAATGTCCTAGCTACTATCAACACCTAAGGCCCCTATTGGATTAATGAAACGAAATATAGCTTTAATCCCAACTAAGGGATTAAGTGAACTGTTCTCATTATAAATGTGAGGTTTAGTCCACAAAAAGATAAGACCCAATTCTATTTTTGCGCATTTATGTATATTTTGGCGAAGTAAGCTATCCATAAAATTAAACCATTGAACAAAAAAATCTGACTGGTTAATCGGAAATGCTGATGGGTTCTTGAAGTGAAAGGTCAGTTCAGATAAATCTTCATCAACACTTTCGAGAATGAAATTTTTGTGGCGAAAACGACTCATAAGCTAGATGGAAGAAGGTAAAACAAGTTGACATCGCTCATACATTTAGTCAGTCGGGCAATCAATTCATACTGAAAAAAACGGACCGTTGTGGTTCATTGATTTGAGCTATTTTGCTGATTGTGCAACTTAACCGTCCAACACTTGGACATGACTTTCTTGTGCTATATACTGTTTTATTTGGATGTCATCTTTGAATCTATGCATTGCATCGATCTATTTTTGTTGCCATTTGGATTAAAAGAAACTGGGACACGTTGAAAACTTATGTAATGAAAATTACCGCGGGAAATGTAGTCTCGATTGTATTTGTATTTTTCATTACGGAGTGCGTTTACCACCAAAGAGGTATGCCTACAAGGTAACGATTCAAGGATTACCTTTTTAAGGCTGAAAAGGATTGTAAAAAGGTTTTATGAATTTTTCATGTGTAGGCCTATAAGAGACACAGATAGCATCGATTTACACCATTCCAATTTTAAGTTTGATGTCTGTACAAGCCTAAGATATGTTAATCCTTTGGCCACTTGGCTCAAGTCTTAGGTGATATCTAATTACTGTAGATAGATAGGCCTTTAGGAGTAAGGAATGCAAGTAATGAAATACCAATTCTTTTTTTTTTTGCAGATAACAATGGCGCGGAAAGTTAAGAATACCAAGACGTCAACAAAATCAGATTCTAAAAATGATGATGCAGGGAGTCACAAGTCCAAAAATAAAGTTAGCAAGACTCGTAGCAAGACAAAAGATAGTTTGCGGATTTCAAAAAGTCCAGTGATCGAAGAAATAGCAAAAGATATAAAAAGCAATAGTTCTGAGTCAGATAGTAATGTCCAAAATGTCACAAAATCTAAAAACTTGAAAAATAAACCACAAATAAAGAAAGATGTTTCAAAATCTGAAGAAGATGTGAAAGAGACAAGCCCAAAACTTAGTGCTGAAAATAAACTTCAGAATGGAAATGAAAAACCAGTGTCTCAAGTCCAAAAGGGCAAAAGAAAATACATGACCAAAAGTGCTAAAGAAACAAAAGCCCCCAAACTCAATGTGAAAAATGAAAATAATTCAAACAATGTCTCCACTACAGTTATAAATGGTGGAAATAGGGATGAAGTTGCTGAAAAAGTTGCCTCTAAACCTGTCAGGGGTAGGAAAAAAGTTGTCAAAGAAGAAACAGGTATTGCAGCTGATGCTGTGAAACTAACATCAAAAGCAACTAAAAGAGAACCAAAAGCTAAAGCTAAAACAAAACCCAAACCTAAAAAACAGACACGCGAACTTGAAGAAAGCAAGGACACAAAAAATGGAGTCAGTTTGAATGGGGAAGGAAATGTCACAAATGAATTCAAAAATTCTCCCTCCAACGAACTTGAAAAGAAAGACATGTCGTCTGCTGATTATACCTCAAGAATACTCGAAATGAACGATGATTCATCTTCTGACTCAGATTTTGAAGATGTTGAAGAAAATCCACAACCAGGTCCTTCCACCCTTTTAAATTCGCTGACTCATTCCCATAAAAGAAAGAGTTCAGACAGTGAAATCGGAGAACAAAAGAGTAAGCCAAAGAAGCAGAAACAAAGCACTAAAGCCCAAAAAACTGTTCCAACTAAGAAGAAAGAATCGAAACCAAAGGTAACTAAGGCTAAAACCAAGAAAGATAACTCTGTTGAGAATAAGACTTCAGCAAATAGATCTATTCTAGATGAGACGGACATTACATCAGTGTTGCTAAGGATGGAAGGGGCTGGACCATCCACATCTAAAGCAGGAGGAGATAACTCAATGAATTCCTCTATGGATAGTGAAAGCGGTGAAGAATCAGATTGGGAAGAAGTAGCAGGTAAAATTTTTTAGTTTCCGTCATCTGATTGGTTAATGGTAAAATTGATTTTATACTTGGTTGATTATCTAGTCAGATTACTGTGATTGTTATGAGTTAAGTTTTCGAGACCATTTTGGTCTGACAATTCAACAGCACGAGCTGACATCAAAACATCCCAGATTTGTCTATTTCAGATCACCATAGTCCATTGAAATCTCAGATACCAGCCAAATCTGTAGAAATTACAATTGATCATCCTGATTTCATGAAGAAAAAAAGGTAAGCATGGGGTTTGTGAGTCCATTATGCAGATTTGGTACACTGCACAGTTTGATCAATACAGTAGAAAATAGAAGAAGCCTGAATCTGGTTGTTTACTTTGTCTGTTTAAGGTCTTTATTTGATTCCTTTCATTTTCAGAAAGAAAAAAGCCTTTGATTGGAAAGCGTGGGTGGAGAGAAAAATAAGAAGATTCCAGAAAGATGTCAGAATAGGTATTCACAAGGTCTGTGTTCATTTCATACACTCTTAGTCTCAGCATGAAATAAATATTACATTCAGCTAGACTATAGACCAAAATTGTCGTTCTTTTCTTCGAAGTCCTTCATTGACATCCAACTGCGATAGTTTGTCGCAAGTGTGGAGCACTACATTGAGAAACACAAGACTTACAACTTCAGTTTTTTAAATTTTTTGAGAATGAATGCCAGATTCACCCGTGCAAAATAGACTCGATCTTCTGGTCAGACTTCAACGAAACTAGCATGACCTTGTTACAGCCGCTTTCTTCATATTTTTCATAGTGAAATTCTATTCTGCTTTACAGGTTGAACTACTATGTTTACTTTCCCATGGAATGCAGCAAAATAGAATTTGCGAATCACCAATTTTAAAAGGACAGGCCTTGTCCTTACTACCCACCAGACTGCTGTCGCGAAATATATCAATGGTAGATAGTCCAGAGGTCAAAGACTTGATAACCTGGTATAAAACTGTAGTCACCTTTAATCCTAATCCAGACCAACGCTCCAGATCTTTAGTGAGTGAAATTTTAGATAGGTTCTTTGCCTGAATTTCTGTGAATATTAAGTTTTCCGAACCACAAATTTATTCATGTGCCCACTGAAATATATTGAATATGCAGATCATTTTGTTACTATATGTGTTTTAGGTTACTTTAGACCAATTGGAAGAAAGGTTTGAGAAAAAAGAAGCTGTAACAGAAAAACAGTTCGTGTTGGTATGTTAAAACCCTTTAATAAATGAAGCGAAAATGAAACTCGAAATTCAAAAACACAGTTTGGCAATACATTGTTAGCAGCTAATGAACAATTTATATGAGGAAGTATATTAATTATAAATTTTGATTATATTTTTTTTTTTGAGAAACAGACTTTGAATGCTTATTGATTTTTTTTTAGATGTTTATGATAATTTTACGGGTGTTGGGATACGATGTTCGACTAGTGATGTCATTTCAACCTACCCCACTGAAAGAATCTACTGGTGCTAAAAAGAGATTGACAGTGCCGCGAAAGAAAATTGTCAAAAAATCCCCGAATAAATCCAAAAGCTCTGACAAATTAAAACCTGAACAGAATTGTGACAAAAATGCCTCGATAACTTCGAACAAGAAAGACAACTCCAAGAAAAAAACGAAAGGGAAGTCTGAAAAGAGTGGGCGAAAAAGACGTGCCTCGAATAACGTGAAAACTTATAAAGAAACTGAAAGTGAGTCAGATGCTGGAAGCGATATTTTTATTCCAAATGAAGACGATGCTTCCTCAGATGAAAGTTGTGACAACAGTAATTCCACGAAAGGAAAATCACCAAAGGGAGGTCTTTCTACGTCCTTAGATGAGGATAACTCTAGGTAAGATTTTAAATCAAGAATGTGAAGTTCTGAGGAGACATTTTTTTTCTTTTAAGAATTAAAACTTGGTTATGTAAATTCAGAGGTCAATTCCATTGATTTTTAGCTTGAATTATCAGAATTTTAAAAAAATTTCTAGTTGGTACACAAGAAATTCCTTTAATTTCCTGGTGAACTTGATTGGATAATTCACAATATTTCGTATCATATTCTCAGTGATTTTGAAGAAGTAAAGTCATGAAGTCCTGAATTAACTACAAGCTAATGTGTAGCTCACATAATTTTCAGTATTTTGTTTATTTCCAGTGATTTTGAAGAAGAAGTGGAGTTTCGAAGTCCAGAAGTTGTGAGAAAGAATAAAGAATTAAAGAAGAATAGGAAAATATTATCGAGTGATTCCAGTGATGACTCTGAGCGTGGTTGTGACGTCTGGATTGAAATTTACTTACAGGAAGAAAATCAATGGATCTGTAAGTATCATTTTTAGACAGAAAATGAAGCATATTTCTTCTTTTACTGTAGGCCCAAGTTTTCCTGGGTGATCATCATACGTCCCATTTATAGTTTCTTACTAAAGGCATGCTTTTGATTGGATGAAATCCCATGATGTACTCCCACCACCAATGCTTAAGTAGATACATAGGTGTATCATCTTAAATCTTGCCTAATATTATTATATATCCTGTTTGATAAATAGAGGATCTTATTGCCAGATTTAATATTACACCGAGCGTTAACCGTTGTGTGATCAATACTGTTGTTTTCTCCAGGTGTTGATTGTATACGAGAAGTTGTAAATAAACCATATGATATAGAATCAACTGCTACTTATCCTTTACATTATTGTCTAGCTTATAGTAATGGTAAGTATTCACTCTTACAATTTATTTACTGAGTTATGTCCCTTTAACAAATGCCTGGACTAAAGCAATAGCCACCTTTCTTGTATTACAGAAGTTTGTAAATGCAGTGATTTGATTGGATTGTTTGCTAGCAGCCAATCAGAGGCCTTGACAAAAAGTCAGTAAACACTAAGCCATAACTTATACAGTCTGTCTGTTGAGTGCTCTGATTGGCTACATTCGTTGATGTAAAATTCATTATAGATTGCCATTGTGTAGATGCCTTTGGGAGAAATACTATTGCAGTCAAGGTATAAGACAAAGTTTGTAATAGCTTGACATTGTGAAGATGTGACAATAAGTGTCAAGTCAAACAAATTAGTGAGTTTTGTCCCCTGATTAAGGAAAATGCCTCGCCTATTAAAAACTTTTCATATTTCAGATGGTAGTATAAAGGATGTGACGCCACGCTTTGCGTCTGATTGGTTGTCTACAACTCGTAAATTACGTACTGATTCTGATTGGTGGAGAGAAACACTACAGACTTATCGTAGCCAGGAGGAGCAAAATGAACAAGATGATGAACATATTAAAGGTGAGATTCGTTGTGTTAGGATACATGTTAGCTCCACCTATGTTCATGACAGTTTAGAGATTTGATTCGTCCTATCCTTCTGGATCATTTTTCTGCATTTGCCCCACTTAGAGGTCATAAGAGGTTGATAGTTCAATATCTTGACTTACCTCTGACCTCCAAGTTAGCGAACACTAAGGTGGTGAATTGGAACAGATGAAACCACAAAGATTAAAGGCCACCTTAGTGAGTTCTGCAATAATGGTTACTTTTATGTGTTATGAAAATTATTTCCAACTCTTTCTTGTTCTCAGATCAATTGATTAAAAGACCTCTACCAACCAGTATAGGTCAGTTTAAAAGTCATCCATTGTAAGTTTCATTACACATTTGCATCTTTCCAATTTTCCATCAGATGTCTGTAATTATACGAAAATATTGGCTTGACACAAAGCACTAACTTTTTTGAGGACATTGCAGATATCGAATGGCTCTTGGGCATTTCAGATCCACCATTTTGACTTCGGGATTGCCATTTGCATAGGCACATGATTATTAACTTTAATGATAATGAATCAACCAATGAAATGCCCTGTATTCTGAAATCTCTGTCACCTATTTTAAAAATTGAATTGCATGATAATACTATTTGTATGAGCAACATTGTATTAATGTTATATTATTATTAGGTATGTGTTACAAAGACATCTATTAAAGTTTGAAGCTATATATCCTGATACAGCTATACCTGTTGGTTATATTAGAGGGGAACCAATCTACGCTAGGGAGTGTGTCCATGTGGTAAGTATGGATTCAGATGTGTTCCTTCCTTAGAATAGGATCAGACATTTTTGATTGTTGCTTTTTCTAGGCTCAGGATAGGGCACATATAAGCCTGTCCCCTAATCCTAATTTATTTGATAGAAATATTATTTTGCCGCTTGAATCGCAAAATTTTTTCAAATGGAGTCCATTAAATATGTTCTCATGAAAAAATGTCTGACAGACATCATAGAGTACTATCAGATGGGTAAAGAATTATTTTTTTTATCCCATTTCAGTTACATTCTAGAGAAAATTGGATGAAAGAAGGTAGAGCAGTAAGAGTAAGTCAAATTAGAAATTATTTAAGGTGACTTGATCCTGTTCAGATAGTTCCCTTACTTTGTTCAATTGTCTTAGTCAAAATATTTCCATACCAGTTGTCCTGATGAGGATTTTATATCTGAAACGTGTGTTAGTTTGGATTTTGTATGTTTGTAGATTGGTGAAGAACCTTATAAAATGGTCAAATCAAGACCTAAATGGGTAAGTGAGATCTCTTTGTTTTGTTTTAATTGTAGACTGATTAAATGCCAGACTGCATTTTATAAAGCACTTACGATAGCTAGATTTCAGCTCGATTGTAAATCAATAGTATAACTGAACCCTGGATTTTATTTATTCTAATGTTTCAGAAAAAACCCAAGGAGAACCCTGATGCGTTAGATTTAGAGATATTTGGGGAATGGCAGACTGATATATATATTCCTCCACCAGCTGTAAATGTAAGTACATCTGTTCCAAGGAGGCCATTTTGTCAGAGATGTACATTTTTTTCAACTTAAATTCCTATTTCATACATGTTTTATTTGAAGTATTTGCATCTCCAAGGCTTATTCTCATCTCATACAGATGAGGATGTAAGCATTTGTAACTTATAATAAGATTTTTTTTTTTTTTAAATTATGCCTGACATAGGTAATGCAAGGGTCTACTTTCATTTTAGGGTAAAATTCCTCGTAATGAATATGGAAATGTGGAACTATTTAAACCTTGGATGTTACCAGGTGGTACAGTACATCTTCAAGGTGAGTTGAATGACTTGTACTGCAGTCTACCAGCGCCATCAACAAAGGATGAGAAAAACGCTAATATATTCAAAGTCTTCAGCGACGGACTGTACAATAAATTAAATATGAAACAATTATGTATGTCTGGTATTTCTGTCAGCTGGTAAAAGCTTGACATAGGCTCGTATTCTGAAATATGTAACTAAGAATAAGGTCATTTATGTATAGTACTTTAACAAATCAAGGGCAATAACTCATCCAAAATTGTAAGGGCCTTAACTCATGAAAATTTGTTCTTTTTAGTTCAAGGGTTGAACAGAATAGCTAAGAAGTTAGGAATAGATTGTGTGGCTGCCATGGTGGGCTGGGACTATCATGGTGGATTTTCTCATGCACTGTAAGTAACTAAAGGATTAAATGGAAGCACCTAATTGCCCCATTCTTTATAAGACCAAAACTGAAGCCTCTTGTTCTGTAAGGTGGGCATATATAAAATCCCTTGACATTTTGAAATTACAAAAAAAGATGGGGTGCAACATGCTTATAGTGACAGAGAATTTTTCAGATGTCGAGGGTAAGAAGTAGTGCATATTGTACATGCTTGATTCACAATATAGGGTAGACTAAATTTCCCACATGGCACACCTCTATCTTCTCATTTCACCAAGCCTTGTTTAAGCCCCATCAGGAGGAGAAAAGTAGGATGAACAGCTCAATTTAATTTGATTTTATTTGAATTGTAGACTAGAAGGGTTTGTGGTGTGTGAAGACCAGAAAGATATTTTAATGGCCGCTTGGGATGAAGATCAAGAGATACAGAAACAAAGAGAAATGGAGGTATGGTTCAAATCCATATTCTTTTACTTCAATTTTGGTGCACTGTTGGTGTGTTTTTTCTCGTCTTGTCGTTCATGTGTTTATTTGTTCATCTTTAGAAAATAGAGAAGCGAGTGTTAGGAAACTGGAAATTATTGACAAGAGGTTTGTTGATTAAAGAAAGGCTACAGATAAAGTTTGACTTGAAGGTAGGAATATACACTGCTCTGTACGTAGGGGTGTAAAGCAAATAAATGCCCCGCCTGTGCTTTTGTAACTTTGATATTTGTACAAAGTTACAAAAGCACAGGCGGGGCATAAATTTGCTTTTATGTTTGACTAAATTTGTCTTGAATCACCTTCAAAATTAAACACCTTGTTTCTCTACAATTAACAAGCTAGAAAATTATTTCAGCAGTCTTGAATTCTCCTGCAATGTCTTGCAACATTTCATGCAATACTGCCAATATCAAAAACTGAAATTGTAATTTTTTCTCAAATACAGAAAGAAGTAGAACAAGAAAAGGAAATAGTAAAAGAAATAGAAAAAGAAAGGAAGAAAGTGAAGAAAGGTAAAAGTGTAAGAGCGACAGACGCTGCCATGTCTTGGCCACGAAGACAACAAACTGCTGCTCAAGAAGAAAAGAAGAAGAATCAGGAACATTTTGAAGTGGAAACCATGTAAACTGGTCTTGTTTGGTTCCTAGAGCTCTGTGAACAGTGTCAGGAGAGTTGAAAAATAATCGAGATCCTTTTGAAGTAGAGCCTCTTTGGGCATTTTATTAGTGCATTTGGAGCAAAATTGACATGTCAAGTTCCTAGAACTTGGTGCACATTCAGCTAATTTTGAAGTATTTTGGCAGTGTATGAACTTTGTAAATAGTGCTAGAAGAATGGGAAAGGGTTAAGTCATTTTGAAGTAGAGATCACATCAAACAAAGGCATTCTGAAATATATCTATGAACAAATCCGTTTATTTCGATTCTAATTGTTGGAATACTGAAATGAGAGCCAGACATTTAATACCTCAAGTAAGATATGATTGGCTAACGGGAATCAGCAGTGCTGATGAAATTTATACATCACATGGAAACGTGATAAAAAAACAATGCCACAAACAAAAATTCATACTTTTAATTTTTTTCATCACACAAGAACAAACAATCATACCTCAAATAATTAGTTTACATTTTTACAATCTCTTCGTTTCATTATCATATTATAAATAAATCTAATATTTTTTGTAAATTGTTCCTTTTTCAAAATGTATTTTAGTCAACCAAAGATATCCACACATCCCCAAGAACTGACAAAACTAAGACATGACGATTCAATATTTCATCATTTTTTTGTAGTTGATTCAGATTTTTTAGCCTCCTTTGCCTGCTCTGCCAATATTTTTTCCTTCTCAGCTTTCACCAATTCATTCATATCCTAAAAAAGAAAATTTTATTGTTTGGCTTAAAATTTGCTTACCACAATATATTTCTATAAATTTTGATTAGGTGCCAAGTTGCTTATAACCCTTCTAGATAAGGTTCTGATATATTTTATTTGGGCATAAAAAAAACATAACAATGTTGAGACAAAGCCCATGCACTTATCATCTTTAGCTCATACCCTTTTCTGTAATTGAAACAGGCTATCCTACCTTAAGTGGTTTGTAATAAGAATGAACTAACTGAGCTCCAATAAACATAGACACCAAACTTGCTGCCATAAACGAAATATATTTTCCGCCACTAAGTCCCGCTGGCATTTTCAGCCTCTGCTTTCAGTTCAGCTAGGGCTTGATCTCGAATTTGTCTCTTTTTGTATACTGTGTCTGAAATGGAAAAGAAATATGATTTATCCTTACAGGTTTTTTAGAGTTTTTTTTACAATATCAGATACATTTCCAATTCAATATTATACCATTTTGAGAACTATAAGCTAACTTTGAAAATCCTTGGTAGCAAAGCAATAATTTGGTACGCACAGCAATGGGCTTGCTGATACAGTACCTTGTTTCAGACTTGATAAAAATGTTAGGCATTGCATGGCACTCAAACCAGGAGTTATTAAATTATGACTTGTTTATACTGAGTAAAGAAAGACGTGGTATATTATAGATCTATATGAATAAATCGAAAGTAGAATTAGTACGAAATTGACTATTATGAGGGCAGTAAGTGACATTCCTATTTGTTCACGTAGGGTTCTCTGATATATATGTAATGAATGGGAGAGTGATTATCATACTAACAAAAATTCGCTTCCCGAACTGTCCAGTTGACCATGCTAAACTCAAGGACAGCTCCAATGACAACAAAACAGGGCAGGAACCGAAATACACCTAAATACTTTTTTCCCGGCCACTTGTTAACGATAGTTTCTACTGATCGTGAGATTAAACGAGCGACCATGTCACAAAGTATTGTCCAAGCTCAATAGCACTTCAATAAACCGTTACTTTCACTCAATGACATAAGATTACATAATTTCTAACGGTTTTCTCACGTCTGACTGAGCGCCGCCATCTTGGATTTTAATGCGCATGTGAACGTACCAGTGCCCGTAGACAGAATGAATTTGATTGGTCGGCTAAATATAACTCGCCAATCAAATTACAAAAGAGAATAATTAAGCTAACAAAGCTATGGAGGAAAAAATCTACTAGTGGACAAGAGTGAGTATTGTTTTAGAATTTTAAAGATTAATCCCTTGATTGCTACTTATCTTTACAATGCACACAATTAAAATTGTGTTCATCTTTCAATGCCGTAATGATCTTCAAACCGAAAGGCTTTGGTGCACTATGTTTACTTCATTTGTGTCAATGTTTACATCTTGAATTTGAACTTCATCAGATGTGATGATGAGTTTTCAGATTCGCCACTGCACTGTTATCTTCTCACTTGGTTAATAGTCATTGAATTAAATCACTGACTTGTGCCCTTTTGTTTTCAAAATGTTAAATCTGAAAACAGGGATAACTTCTAGGCCCCTTCTAGATACCTGCACTGGGAAAAGGAAATGGCTGTGGAAGGGACGAAAATTTGAATATGAAATTTAAATAGTAGACCGATATGTCCTAACCTGAAAGCTTATATTACTATGTACTCATAGCCTTGTAGAGTAAGTTTGGGACTCTCCTATTTAAATACAGTTCCACATATAGGCCAACTGTGGTTAATGTTCTAAATGAAAGTTATTACACCTTGATTAATCTAGCCTTTGGCTCATGCATATAGCATAATTAAGATTAAAAACAATCCATACTGGTACTGAAAAGAGTAAAGAATGTATCCGAAATTTGTTGTTGAGCTCTTATCAATTATGATGTGATCTTTATTTTTCAGCTGTTACGAGGACAGAAGAAGACTTGACGCAGGACGTAAGAATCAGACTTGACAAAATGACAGCTACATCATTATATCAAGACTCTATTTCACAGAGGTACAAACAATTCCTTAGGCTTATCTCATTCTTTATTTCCTAAAATATTTTTGATTAAGGAATTGTACATATTTCTACCACTAATGTTAACAAATATGGAACTATGGGTTTAGATCTACCAAAGTTAAATTTCCGGCACATTCCTAATCACAGAATAGGTAGAGCTGCTACTGCTAGAGAAGATTTATCTCATTGAGCATTGGATACAAATTTGACTGCCAAGAAAAATCACCCCTAATTTTATCAAATGAGCTCTTCCAATCATGCACGTTTACAGTATCATATTGATATTAAGTATGCTTGTGTTGAAGAGTTCAATAGAAAGCTGAGGGGTGTCAAATAAACTGACACAGAAAAGTGTCATGTAATCTCCACTATATTTCATTTGTTTTGTTTACAGTTTAAATGCTGTTATGGAAGAACGGACACCCCAATTGACGATTCCAATATTAAATCAAGCTACCTCAAAAACAACGCCTAAAAAACCTCGTGCTAAACGAAAACCTAAAGTCAAACAAGAACCGGGAGTTAAAACAGAGCCGACAGATTGGTAAGATTCATTCATTCATAGGATTAAAGGATTACTTCAGTTGACCCTGCTGAAAAGGGTACAGATAATCTTGGAAAGATCCAAAGCCAATAGGTTTTGCCAATAGCTAGGCAGTAGAGAGGATCCTCTTTAACATGGAAATGGTTATTCTTTCATTGAAGATCTCTTCAAATATTCTTTTTTAATGTCTTCAGTTGTGAATTTGAAGAACTATCAAATTTTGTCGGGGATGCTTTCAACGATGATATTTGTAAAATTCAAGTCTGAGTTTTATTGATTCATATTTTATTCTAGGGGTGCATTTGATGCAAACTCTTTCCAAGTACAAGATGGCTGTGAAATTCCAAATAAAAAACTTAAACAAGAGAAGATAACTGATCATTTACCGAAGACCAAGAGAAAACATGACAGATTTAATGGCATGCCAGAGGAGGAAGTGGCTTTGAGATTATTACCTGATCATTTAGCAGAGAATTTAGACATCTTAATAGTAAGTCAATCTTTCTCTCTTTCTTGGACAAATTTTCCTCATTGCACACTGCTCAATGTTAGATGGTGAGGAGAACTCGGTCTCATTAGAGCACGACTGGCCTAGGTCATGAAATATAGATATATATTGTTGCTTGTCTACCTTGTCCAAATTCATTCATTTCATTTCGTCCATTCATTCATTTCATTCATTTCTGTATAATTGCACTCTTCCTACTAGTGACAAAATCTTGAAAAATCTGTTGATCAAACATGTAAATGATGTATTTTAGGTTGGAATTAATCCAGGATTATTTGCTGCCTATGTTGGACATCATTATGCTGGTCCTGGAAACCATTTCTGTAAGTAATTTTTGTGGTTTATAATGATATACCATCCCTATAGCCTCAAGGAAAAATTGACGCTAGGCCGACTCTTGGAAGCACTGGCACAGGCATCAGAATTTTTCTTACCTTAACCCCTACGCTGCTCCCTTGTCCGAGATTTCTTCAGACTTTCAGGATTTAAGGCATTAACGTCAATGTTTTGATTATTCCAGGGAAATGTCTCTACCTGTCAGGGCTCATCCCAGAACCAATGAATGCGTATGATGATTTTAAACTGATAGAACATGGTATAGGCTTCACCAATATTTGTGCTCGAACAACCAGAGGCAGTGCTGATCTCAAAAAGTAAGTTTTATTTTACATAAGAATTGTTGGAGTGTAATTTGAAATGGTGAAATTTGTATATAAAACATTGAAAGTCATTGATTTTAGAGTAGAATTTTATATTGGGATAACATACTGCATAGAAAAGTAAGTAATTGTAACTCATAATTTATATTAGGGTATGTATGACATCGTAAGCTTAATTGTTGACGTACATGTTACATTAATTTCAGACCTGAAATTCAAGAAGGAGGAAGAATCCTCAAAGAGAAATTACAGAAGTATAGACCTAAAATTGCAGCTTTTAATGGAAAAGGTATGTGGTTTTGCGTAAAACTCTTTCCAACAAACTTCTGCTACTCGCTGTTGAATTTCCTTATTTCAATCGTTCAATAAGGTAAAGGAATGTAAGACATAGAAGTGCATTTCAATAACCTAATCCTTAAAGGTATACTGTACTTACTTTTTTCGGTAGTAGTTTGAATTTGGACACTGACAGCTTCTAAATGTACATTCCAATCTCCTACTCCAATCTGTTTTTTTTTTCTATAAGACTTCCTTTTCTTTTCTAAGGATTTGAAATGTTCTGCTATGTCCACTTTGGTGTTTGGTTGTTAATGTATTATATATTAGTTAATGTATTATATATTAGTTATTGTATTATATATTAGTTAATGTATTACATATTAGTTAATGTATTATATATTAGTTAATGTATTATATATTAGTTAATGTATTATATATTAGTTAATGTATTACATATTAGTTAATGTATTACATATTAGTTAATGTATTATATATTAGTTAATGTATTATATATTAGTTAATGTATTACATATTAGTTAATGTATTATATATTAGTTAATGTATTATATATTAGTTATTGTATTATATATTAGTTAATGTATTATATATTAGTTAATGTATTACATATTAGTTAATGTATTATATATTTGTAGGTATTTATGAGATTTTTGTGGGCCACAAGAAGTTTAGTATAGGAAAACAACCAGAACCACTAGAGGGCACTGATACAGTAAGTTTAAATTTTGATATATTGAAATGTTTGACCATTCTTGCAATATGTCTGACTGGTGTACCTCTTCGTAATGACAAGGCTGAGTATTATAAGACAGGCAACGAAAACACCCCTTATTTTACAAATGAGCTGTTCCAATCATACACGTTTACAGTATCATATTTATAGAAAGTATGCATGTGTGGAAGAGTTCAATTAAAAGTTGAGGGGTGTCAAGTAAATGATTGTCTTGAATGACTGTGTGATTTGTTGGAATAGTTTGTGAAGTAATATCTCTGCCAAAATGTCAATTATAATCTGCTTGATATTTCAGGTTGTGTATGTGATGCCTTCATCCAGTGCCAGATGTGCTCAGTTACCAAGAGCAGTAGACAAAGTTCCATTCTATGAAGCGCTGAAGAAGCTTCGTGATCATATCAAGGCGGGAAAACTTCAGGAGCTGGATGATGCTGACGTCACATTCCCTACTCTGGAGTTGAAAATCAAGAAAGAGGAACCCGTTGATGATGGATACGTCAAGGCAGAGCAAGCAAACGGGGAGGAAAAGCCAAAAGCAAAGCCAAAAAGACGTAGGAGTAAGAAATCACTGGAAGCAACAGTCACTTCAGGTGAAATAACTGCACCTTATACAGGGGAAGTAACTCAACCATACTCAGGAACAGTTGGTCCTAATGGACAACCTATTCCCTATATAAAGCAGGAACCTGGAATGAATTCGTATCAACCCAATTCTAATGGTTGCCATGTTCCCTATACCACTCAATCCATGATGATTCCAAACACAATGGCGTCCAATTTTAATATGTCACCATCATATCCACAAGTCCCATTTTCACAGTACCCTATGCATCCCCCTTTCATGAACCCCTTCAATCCTCAAATGACCTTGGCCCCAACCACTAACTACAACCCTTCCACACCTTACACTCAGTCACTAAGCAACACAGACTCCATGGTAATGACACCATCCACGCCCACATTGCAATCGTTGAGCAATCAATCAGGTCGGGCGCTTTCAGACAGACCTGAAAATTTATCTATGGCATCGTTGAACAAGTCTCCACAAGGCTCTCCAACATCGGTTCACAATTCTCCCCCTTCCACACCTTCATCTACTCAAAATTCACCCCAATCACAAACTTCAGTTACTTCCCTTCAATCTGCTCAGATTCCCTATTCAAATCATAGTCAAACTCAAGCCAGCCCTTCGTCAACGCATGCCTCACACATGTCAACATTTCATCCAACAACATTCACCCACACATCAGCATTCAACCCCCCACCCACCTACTCACCAACATTTAACCCCCAAATGTCTCATCCAGCCCCCTACCCGCATTTACCAATGGGTAACAACGGGTTCCTACCAAATATGAATTTCCCGCCTTCAGCTTGGAACCCATTTTACTCAGGGCAGTATTATCCCCATGTGGTTAACCCTCATTTAATGAACGGAGTTCAAAATTCTCAGGGAGGTAACAGGGAATCAACTGAAGAGGTATCCCCAAAAACCACTGAAAGCTCTAAGGATACAGAGAGCAATCCCTCAGCGCAGTCTAGTCCATCTGTCCCCAAAATCAAAGCAGAGCCAGTGGATTCTAGTTATGATTTGACTAATTTATGATGACTGATCAACGTTAGATTTTAATTTAGTGGATCACTTTATGATTCTAAACCAAAGACAGCAATACGTTTATCAAGCAAAAATCATGCACACCTTGTCGGAATCCATAACTAAAACACAAGTACTCGCGGTCCACTTTTAAGGACTCCAAATCGAGTGGATCACTTATGTTTTGAATCCGAATATGGCTAATCAATCAAAGATATTTATGCATTTTTCAAAATAACCAAGCTCTTTACTTCAAAAGGTCAAATAGTAATAGACAGATTTATATAAAGTGTTAAGAATTTCTTAAACTACCTGAAAATCATGTGCTTGTGTTTATGGTGATGTGCTCGACTATTCTGCTGGTAACATGAAATATTAGGTGCAATCTAACTTAATAATTGTAAATATAGAAATTTATTAGATTGTTTTGTTATGGTATAGTAGTTTTAGTTATTGTTTCTTGAATACAATGTTAAAGACAAATTTAGGTTTAAAACCTAACCCACTTTTTATCCAATCAAATTGGTTGAATTTCCAATTCAATGGCTCACCTACTAGTTAAGAATATCACAATCATTGATTGACAGCTAAGTAAGGTTCTGAGTCAGTAAGATTAAGTAAAATTTTCATGGTAAAAAAGTGGGTATATTTGCTCCCCTCGCCTATTAAACTACTAAAGTCTTACTTAATTTGATCTAACAATTAAATTTTTTTGAGCTAAGCCGTTATTTGAATTGTATTATGTGAAGATATTGAGTGATTTGAAACTTGCTATTTGTGTATTTGTATCTCAGGGATTTTATTTTAATTAAGTTTTTATTAATTAATTTATTTTATCTGTATTTTACAAGTGCTAATTGTCTGTGTATGTGAGATAACTTATTTGTATGATTGTTTTTTTACATGTGAATCTCTTAACTTACTTAGAATATAATCATTGTACTTGATTGAATTTCCCTCAATGCACACTGCATGGCATTGTGCATAAAACACAATTTTAGTTATTCCATTAGCCTATGAAAAAATGGGACATGAACTAATTTTTTCTAACTCAATGAGGCGCAGAACAGTTGAAAATAAAGCACTATTTCATTTCATAAAGGTGCCATTTTTATTAGAGTTAAGTTCATAATGAAAATAAGGGAACCCATCTTTAAGAGGCAGAAAACGTAGGATGTAAAACTCCATTTCATTTATAAACGTGATCTCTGTTTGTTTCATCATTTTTATTTGTAAATAAAGCCCAATCATGATTATATATTAACTATCAAAAATTTGGGACAAATTTCTTATAATATCATTTTATCCATTTTTACATGAACATAATATAAACATGAAATAAATGATGAATTTTAAGTTTTTGTTCTGCAATATTAGGGTTTTTGATTGGCTTTGAATCTTGCTAACTCTAAAAGAGACTGTTGTAGATATATTGATCATTAATTGCCAGTAAGTTTTAAAAATTATGCCGCTTTGGTCAATTAGTTGACCTCAGTTGACTTCACCACCACAATCTCACAATACCCCCCTCCCTCTCCCTTTTTTATAAGCTTTCAGTCCCCCTGTCATCCCAGTTAGTAACGTATCTACATTTCAAACTAGGTTTCTTCTACATTTAGATTATCTTGTCTCTATTGTGTATTTGAAAATTAAATGTGGTCTGAAAATCTTTAGTGAAAACAAGAGTTATCTTTCTTAGTTACAGCTGATTTCATTAAACCATTTGCACAGTTCAATGGAGATGTGCATGACCCGTTATGTAATCAAATTAGAATTAATGGGATTTTTTTAGGGGTGATTAGTTGAAAATTGTGATATAACCAAAAATAATATTAGTTTAAAAAGGTCGAGGACTTTTTAACAGGTCGTTTTCTGGTGAAAATGCGTTTGACAGTTTTGACATATTATACTCGCGTCTGACTCTACTTAAACATAAATAAAGAATGGCTGCCGTGTTACCTGACGATGTTCTGCTCCAGACAAGTTTGGAAATCGACCATAAGCCTTATGTTGTCACCCTCACACGCTCCCAGTTGGTTCTGGAGGCTTCGGAATCGGCGCCTGTGTCGGAGGGGTCGAACTATGAGGCTTTTATTAGTAAGTATATTGTGATATTTTCCTGTAAAATTTGTTACTATGTTATACATTGTGTTTCTTTGTTCGTAGTTTATATTTAGATATTCATAAATTTACATGACTTCCAGTGTGAGACTTCTTATAGCTTATAATTGTGCTCATCAATTCACTGATTTTTCGATCCTAATTTTGCCAAAGATAGTTATTTTTGTCATTGGGTCAGTGGTGGTATAGGGATGGTGGGGAGGGCATTTGCCAGGGTACACATTTTTGTGTTAAAATATGTGTCAGAATGCACCAAATCAAATCGATATTTTGAAAGTTTTCATGGGGGCCCTCTCAGCCACACGATTATAGGCTTCAACCCCTCAAAAAAGTTGTTGCATTTTGAATTGACAGTTGTCCCCTCACCGAGTCAGTCTTACTATTCCTTTAAGGCCACCTGTTTGTAGGTTAGTATGTCTAGCGTTTCGTATGATGTATTGAAATTCAATATATTTAAAATAATGACCCCATTCTTGTATGTAATAGCAACAAAAGCTGTTACATTGACTCAAAGAGAGACAAGACCAATTAGTTGCAATTTTACCTGGTTGATTGCTTTCTCATTGACATGGACATATTACTAGCTCTTTGTTGAAAAAATCAGATTTGAGGACTGTTGATTCCTTTGTATTTGCCAGTTAAGTCCAAGGTAGAATTGACTTTAATGTACATGTATTAATTTTGTTGTATTTGCCAGTCATGTGTGACTAGAACTCTAGGGAATTGATTTGGTTGTATTTTTTTCCAGTTACTTTTGAATTATAGTTCTAGGCAGATGATGTGACTATTTGCCAGTCATGTCTGACTAGAGATTGTTGAATGCCAGTTATAGAAGGCAGACTAGAATAAATTTGGTTGTGTTTACCAGTCATGTCTGACTCTGATTATATTGGTATTGAAATTTTGAATTTTTCGTATTTTTTAGGAGTTAAAACAGATATGATAGATCTGAATGAAGTTATTGGTGTGAGAGTTGAACATCCAGCATCTAGTAAAGATAAAACACTAAATAAGGATGTCAATACTTATACTGCTTTGGAGATGTTGCCTTTACAGGTAAAAACAAACACATATTTCTTACAAGGATGATAACTTAGGTTCATGAGGATCCTTTATACCAGTTGGTCCTTGGCCAAACCTTTTGGATCTGTACTTGTTTGCTAACCTAAAGGTCCAGGCTTCCATTCAAACATAGGTCCAGGTAATAACTCTCCAATAGCATTCCAGTCAGTGATGCAGGTCCCTCGACAGTTGGAAATAAAAAAAGAGCAAGGCTAATGCTGATGTCCTGACAAAATTTTACCCATTGTACACTGCATGTCATTGCCCTTCTTCATAAGCCGAAGTGGAACTCAGAGCTCCATTTTATTTTTCAGTTGAACGTATTCACTGTGTATTACATTATAAAATCCAATAAACATAGATGGCGCTATAAAGCTCTGAATATAACATGTCGTGACCACAATACCAGTCAACTCTGGGTGGAAAGTATACGCAAAACTATACACAATATATGTAAGTAACTTTACAATGAAATTATGAAACTGTAATAAAGGAGTAAGTAAAAAAAAAGCAGGCACCTTTTCTGACATTGATTATCGTATAAATAAAAATCACAAGTACTAACGATCTGAGTCGCACAACGAAACCTGAAATCCTAAACAACATAATGGCAATACATTGGTAGCAGATAGTTAACTTTTGAAATGAAGAAGTATATCAATCATAAGCAAGTAAGTATTTCATTGTGGAAAGTGGTATCAGGTGTCTAAAAGAGTAAGCATAACTATGGAAGGAAAAACTATGAACTACCCCTCAAAATTTGTATCGCATAATTTCAGGTCCAAATCGTCCAAAACGTCTCCTAGTTTTTATTAACCCTATTGGTGGAAAGAAAAAGGGGCCAAAGATCTACAGTGAAAAAGTGGGGCCATTGTTTGAAATTGCTGGAATCTACACAGAAGTCATAGGTATGTTTTGATTATCTTTAGCGATTAGATGGGTGTAGATAATCCTGCAGAGCTTAATGCCAATGGTTTGGCCATGGAATAGCTTGTAGGACAGAATCCTAGTGAAACCAAGTTACCTTTGTAATAAATGGATCTCATAATATATCTACATGTAGTCTTAAAAAGGAAGGCTTATCTGACATGTCCTTTCAAAACCCTGGCATGTTTTTTATGGCATTAACATATCAAACACTATATTTTTTTTTTTTTTTTATTATAGTCACTAAGAGACAGTTTCATGCTAGAGATGTACTGAGAGAATGTGATTTGTCCAAATACGATGGGTAAGTTAACTTTGAATTGGGTGTAGGTTGGGGCATCTATTGAATTGTCCTTAAAACCTAACTCTAAGACTGAGACTTTGTTGGTATTGTCTGACATGCGTTTCCAACGTTTCTATCAGTAGTCACTGACGCCCAAACTATACCTGTCTATGACAAGGATATAGTCTGGGAATGTTTATTGAAATTTCTGTTACCAAGCTGTCAAATTCCATCAAGGGAGATAACTACAATTAAATTCAATCTTTGATACTGATTTTAAAATTGTTTTTAGTGAATGATGAAAGACTGTTCTGCCACTTAATTTTAATCTTTTCTACTCTAGTGACCATTCTAATGACCACATGTTTATGTCATGATGATGCCAAGAGATGTCACATGACATTCTGAAAGTTTGGAGTCAGTGTTGAAAGGGTTAAAGTTTATCTGTGAAGCTGTATTGAGTGAATATGTAGGCCTATGTGATATCATTATACTGTTGTCTTATTTCAGAATAATCTCTGTCGGTGGAGACGGCACATTCTCTGAGATATTAAACGGTTTATTGGACCGAACCATGAGGGATTGTGGGATAGCTCAAACACCCCACAGCGATCCTGTCAGTCCGAAAATTCCAGTCGGCATCATTCCCGCAGGTTGGTAGTCTAATTTTTGAATAAGTCAAGAGACATAACTCATATATTGTTCATCTACAAATTGTGCAATGCGAACCCATACTAGATCTCATCAATCTCATCAAACCAAGAACAGAATTCAGCTCTATCATGTGAGTTGGTTACTTTGGCCTCAGGGATTTAACCTGTATTTTGAGACCAGCCATCCGATCCTGGCATTATCTCTGAAACTAAAAAAGGGTAGTAACTCCAGATTTGGAGTTCAGACCACAATATTATCAATTTACAATAAGAGTTCTCTCTTACATATATTACCTAGACTAATGAACTTGTATTACTTATTTGTAGGTTCGACTGATAGTATAGTCTATACAACTATAGGTATCAGTGATCCTGTTACTTCAGCTCTTAATATTATTTTTGGTAAGCACTATTATAATTTTAGATGTTAACAAGGAGAAGTCCAGGGGGCTGGGAGCTGCTACAGGCCTCCAGAAGCTAAAGAATTTCAGATGGCCTGAGAAGGATTCTGAGCATTAAGAAGGCTCAATTTTCACTTTAATAAGATACCTTTCACAGCGGTGTTGTGTATGGTCTGAGATTTGAAATACAAGTATAAATTTTCAACTGTTGATCAGCCGGAAATGAATTTTAGTATGACCAATTGCTAATCAAATACTTCAATATAAATTAAACCCTGTTTGATAATTGTAGTAACTTTAACATTAAGAAACCCACAATTAAGATGGAAGCTCTGTTTATATTTCAGGAAATAAACTAGGACTTGATGTTTCTGCAGTTCATCAAAGAGGGGAGTTTTTAAAATACAGTGTTAGTTTCCTTGGTTACGGTTACTATGGTGATTTAGTGGCTGACAGTGAAAGGCTACGATGGATGGGACCAAAACGATATAACTGGTCTGGTAAGCAACTTTCGTGTGTTTGGATTACTAGGGGGTGGGGCGGAGGGCATGCACATAATGAGAAATTTTGATGATCTGTACCCACACAAATGGTCCAAAGGCTATTGGGATTTTTCAAACACCCTATAACCTTATCTTGTTGGATTTTTTCAGGTTTTAAAAAGTTTTTATCGAAGAATACGTACGAGGGTGAAGTCTCGTTCATTTCCTCTACAGATACGTCTCATCATCCTAGAGACGGAAATAAATGTCTTAAAGAGTATGAAATCTTTTACTTTATTGCACTTTTCTTACTTTACACGATTAAAGATGGGTTTCCTTATTTTTTAGTGTCAAATTAAGCAAACTATTTGATTAATTGATGTTTCTAATGAATTAACATGTAATCTTGATCATATCATTATTTTTTTATTGCATAGAGTTTTAACCAATTGTAAATGTCCATGTATGTACAGTCTGGATAAACAATAAGACTTTTTGACGTTTCTTGATCGGTCACTCATTGGAATTATGCTGGTAATTCTCTTCTAATTTAGCTAATTATGAACTAATTATGGACAAGTGAGACAAACTGGTATTTTTCCAATTCATTAGAAAACCTCTACTTTCTATTCATAGAAATATTAGCATTTTCATTTTCAAAATGAAAATCAGGGAACCTATCTTTAAGTTTTGGGTACACTGACCAATTTTGATGGCGATAATATCCTAAGACAAAATGGGTAGTGATTGGTCGTGTCTGCTGGTTTGCAGTTGATCTCATTCATTTGTTGTGACCTAGCTTATTTTTATCACATGCTAGGCCATCCTGGATTAAAGCAAATGCTTTCTTTTGATTAATATGTAAATATTACTTATAGTTGTAGTATATGTAAACGAGCCAGAGAAAATAAAAATCAAAGTACAGGCAAATCTATTAGTGCTCAAATTAGTAAGTAACTTATCATATCTTTACATATATCCCTGTTAATATGGGCCATAATTTTACTTTTCATATGTATCGGATCAGTACGTTTTGTATTTTGATTTGAAATTTGAAACCCCCTTCATTTAGGTATTTTATTTTGATTTTTTTGTTGCAGGTAAACCTACAGAGAATTGGCAGAAAGTGCGGGGACGATTTATTTGTATCAACGCTCACACTATGAGTTGTCGATGTGCATTGAGTCCAGAGGGCGCTTCTCCCTCCTCTCATATCGGTGACGGCCATGCTGATTTAATATTGATATCCAATTGTTCCCGAGTGAATTATTTTAGACATTTATATAGATCATCAGACAGGACCTCTGATCAGGTAGGTCACTAGGGGAGGGAAGGGTAAGGTATGTTAAGGTAAAAGGTGGGGTGGGTGTTAAGGGGGGGGCATCTTTAGCTCTGAAATGTCACGAGCCATTGAAATGAATCTGCAATCTTAGGTAGACGAATATTCCTGCCATTGGAGACTAATTACCTCCCTTGACAAGTAGCTTAGGTCCAGGATCCTCAATCTAACCCTTTTGGTTGCAGACGGATATTCTTGTCATTGCTTCCTAATTACCTCCCTTATGACAAGAGGTAGATTAGGTAAATCAAGGGGAGGGTTGTAGCTTAGTCAGTTAATGTGCTGATGGTATCATTTATGGAAAATGGTGGTCATGAGTTCTTATTCCTGCTCTGATAAATAGGTCATCTTTACTCAAAAGTAAATTACAAGCTGTGGCAAGCTGCTATCCTTTTAGAGTTCTAGCACTATGTCGGTTTTTTTTTTAGCAGGTGCCCTTTTAAACTAAAACACATCATTTCACTTTCAGTTTGATTTTAATTTTATCCAAGTTTTTCGTGTGAAAGAGTTTAGATTTGATCCTCTACCAGAACACGATGATGACGCAGACGAGCAAACCATGACAAAAATCAAAGAAGGGCGATCTCAATTACGTCCAGCCACCATCCGTAACAGTGTTTGGAATTGTGATGGTGAAATACTGGATCATCCAAATCTACATGTAAAGTACGTATAATTATGTTGGTGCACGCTGAGAGGGGGTCTTTGCTATTGTATAATGCCTGGAATGATCAGAGTGATGGCCTGACTAATAAGTGATGCTTTGATTTATCAAAGTGATGCCCTGACTGATCGGAGTGAAGCTTAAAATAATAAAGAGTGATATCCCACCCAAATCAACAAGAAGAATATTCTGATGAAGGAAGACGATTTACATTAAGGTGTAAGGTCTGATCTTTTTAGCTGATCATTTTTTTTTTCGTATTTTTTCAGGGTTCACTGTCAGTTGATACAGTTATTTGCCGGTGGAATTGAAGAAATCGGCAAGGAAGAAGTATTTCAATGTCCGCCATGTTGTTCTCGGAAAGATGACAGATAGTCTAAATTATTTATTTATTTTAATAATCATGCCTGTTTCTTGCGTTAAATATCGTCAATCAAACGGAAACTGTTTTAATTTTAATTTCAGGCTAAATATTCTTGAAATGATCGAAACACTAGGATATCCTAACACTATTAGAATTAAGGACCCTAGGACAGCCTAGCGTTAAAACCGTTTCGAGAATATACGGCCAGGAACTTAGACATGGTGGTACTTGGCATTGCATCAGTGATATTGAATATTGATCTGCACGATCAAGGGTTACATGTGGAAACTCACTCTCGCACCTTTGAGAGATCTAAATCAAATTTTAAAAAAACTTTTCATTCCCAAGGCTGTGACATATTTGTTGTTTTTTCTTTTTAAATTTTGTGGTTTGATGTTTTATATCAGCAATTTTGTACAAAGTTTTGATTTTAGTCAATGTATCAAAAAATGAATTTCTGTGGATGTAGAACATTCAATACCTTTGACACTTTAAGTGATCGTTTTTCTGGCTTGTGCTGTACAGAATATTCATTTTTGATTTTCCAAAGATTGCACTATACAATTGTTTTTCTGCTTCTTGCTGTGCTAAAATATTTTTATTTGAATGTAAATGTTTTTCTAACTCTAGCTGTAATGAGTTTTTTGGGAACAATTTTATGTAAACCAGTTTTTATTTGAATATAAAAATAATTTAAAGTAATTATCTGTAAAATGTGTTGTGTATTTATCCATATATACAGTGTAAAATCTAAATTTAGTCTTACTTTTGGGTTTTCAAAAATACATCACTGTAATCAGACAACTCATTATAGGGCATCACTGTAATCAGGCAAATAATAGGGTTCCACCGTAATCAGACAAATAATAGGGTTCCACTGTAATCAGGCAACTAACAGGACCTAACTGTAATCAGGCAAATAATAGGGCATCACTGTAATCAGGCAACTAATGGGACATCACTGTAATCAGGCAACTAATAGGGTATCACTGTAATCAGGCAAATAATAGGGCATCACTATAATCAAGCAACTAATAGGACCTCACTGTAATCAGGCAACTAATAGGGTATCACTAGGACCTCACTGTAATCAGGCAAATAATAGGGCATCACTGTAATCAGGCAAATAATAGGACCTCACTGTAATCTGACAAATAATAGGACATCACTGTAATCAGGCAACTAATAGGACCTCGCTGTAATCAGACAAATGATAAGACATCACTGATATCAAGCAACTAATAGGGTATCACTGTAATCAGGCAACTAATAGGACCTCACTGTAATCAGACAAATAATAGGACATCACTGTAAGCAGACAACTCATAGGACCTCACTGTAATCAGACGAATAATAGGACCTCTCTGTAATCAGGCAAATAATAGGGCACCACTGTAATCAGGCAACTAATAGGACCTCACTGTAATCAGACAAATAATAGGACACCACTGTAATCAGGCAACTAATAGGACCTCTCTGTAATCAGGCAAATGATAGGACATCACTGTAATCAAGCAACTAATAGGACATCACTGTAAACAGGCAAATGATAGGGTATCACTGTAAGCAGACAACTCATAGAACCTCACAGAAATCAGACAACTACTAGGACATCACTGTAATCAGGCAACTAATGGGACCTCACTGTAATCAGACAAATAATAGGACACCACTGTAATCAGGCAACTAATAGGACCTCTCTGTAATCAGGCAAATGATAGGACATCACTGTAATCAAGCAACTAATAGGACCTCTCTGTAATCAGGCAAATGATAGGGCATCACTGTAATCAAGCAACTAATAGGGCACCACTGAAATCAGGCAACTAATAGGGTATCACTGTAAGCAGACAACTCATAGAACCTCACAGAAATCAGACAACTACTAGGACATCACTGTAATCAGGCAACTAATAGGACCTCACTGTAATCAGACAACTAATAGGACATCACTGTAATCAGGAAAAATAATAGGACATCACTGTAATCAGGCAACTAATAGGACATCACTGTAAACATACAACTCATAGGACCTCACTGTAATCAGACGAATAATAGGACATCACTGTAATCAGGAAACTAATAGGACATCACTGTAAGCAGACAACTCATAGGACCTCACTGTAATCAGGCAACTAATAGGACCTCACTGGAATCAGGCAAATAATAGGACATCACTGGAATCGGGCAAATAATAGGACATCACTGTAATCAAGCAACTAATAGGAC
>NW_008710630.1:898932-999620 GCF_000327385.1 Lottia gigantea
TTTTAAATTTTGTGGTTTGATGTTTTATATCAGCAATTTTGTACAAAGTTTTAATTTTAGTCAATGTATCAAAAAATGAATTTCTGTGGATGTAGAACATTCAATACCTTTGACACTTTAAGTGATCGTTTTTCTGGCTTGTGCTGTACAGAATATTCATTTTTGATTTTCCAAAGATTGCACTATACAATTGTTTTTCTGCTTCTTGCTGTGCGAAAATATTTTTATTTGAATGTAAATGTTTTCTAACTCTAGCTGTAATGAGTTTTTTGGGAACAATTTTATGTAAACCAGTTTTTTTTTTAATATCAAAATAATTTAAAGTAATTATCTGTATAATGTGTTGTGTATTTATCCATATATACAGTGTAAAATCTAAATTTAGTCTTACTTTTGGGTTTTCAAAAATACATCACTGTAATAAGCAACTAATAGGGCACCACTGTAATCAGGCAACTAATAGGGTATCACTGTAATCAAGCAACTAATAGGACGTCACTGTAATCAGACAAATAATAGGACATCACTGTAATCAGGCAACTAATGGGACATCACTGTAATCAAGCAACTAATTGGCATTACTGTAATCTGGCAACTCATGTGACATCACTGTAATCATGAAACTATTAAGCGTTACTAAAATAAGGCAACTAATCGACATTACTGTAATCATGCAAATAATAGGGTATCACTGTAATCAGGCAACTAATCGACATTACTGTAATCATGCAAATAATAGGGTATCACTGTAAGCAGGCAACTAATTAGCATTACTGTAATCAGACAAATAATAGGGTATCACTGTAAGCAGGCAACTAATAGGGTATCACTGTAATCAGGCAACTAATCGACATTACTGTAATCAGGCAAATAATAGGGTATCACTGTAAGCAGGCAACTAATAGGGTATCACTGTAATCTGGCAACTAATCGACATTACTGTAATCAGGCAAATAATAGGGCATCACTGTAATCAGACAAATAATAGGGCACCACTGTAATCAGGCAACAAATAGGACATCACTGTAATCAAGCAACTAATAGGACCTCGCTGTAATCAGGCAAATAATAGGACACCACTGTAATCAAGCAACAAATAGAACATCACCTCAATCAGGCAAATAATAGGGCATCACTGTAATCAGACAAATAATAGGGCACCACTGTAAACAGGCAACAAATAGGACATCACTGTAATCAAGCAAATAATAGGACCTCACTGTAATCAGGCAACTAATAGGACATCACTGTAATCAAGCAACTAATAGGACCTCACTGTAATCAGGCAAATAATAGGGCACCACTGTAATCAAGGAACAAATAGGACCTTGCTGTAATCAAGCAAATAATAGGACCTCACTGTAATCAGGCAACAAATAGGACATCACTGTAATCAAGCAACAAATAGGACATCACTGTAATCAAGCAACTAATAGGACATCACTGTAATCAAGCAACTAATAGGACATCACTGTAATCAGGCAACAAATAGGACCTCGCTGTAATCAGACAACTAATAGGACCTCACTGTAGTCAGACAAATAAAAGAACATTACTGTGATCAGGCAAATGATAAGACACCACTGTAATAATACAACTAATTGGCATTACTGTAATCAGGCAAATGATAAGACACCACTGTAATAATACAACTAATTGGCATTACTGTGATCAGGCAAATGATAAGACACCACTGTAATAATACAATTAATTGGCATTACTGTAATCAGGCAAAAGGTAGGACATCACTGTAATCGGGCAACTAATGGACAATACTGTAGTCAGGCAACTAATAGGTCATCACTGTAATCAGACAACTATTGGGCATTACTGTAATCAGGCAACTAATGGGGCGTCACTGTAATCAGACAAATAATAGGACATCACTGTAATCTGGCAACTAATAGAACATCACTGTAACCAGGCAACTCATGTCGTATCAATGTGATAAGGCAACCAATAGGGCATCACTGTAATCTCACAACTAATCGACATCACTGTAACCAGGCAACTCATGGCGTATCAATGTGATAAGGCAATTAATCAGCATCACTGTAATAAGGCAACCAATAGGGCATCACTGTAATCTGACAACTAATCGACATCACTGTAATCAGGCAACTTATCGGCTTCACTGTAATCAGACGAATAATAGGACCTCTCTGTAATCAGGCAAATAATAGGACATCACTGTAATCAAGCAACTAAAAGGACATCACTGTAATCAGGAAACTAACAGGACATCACTGTAATCAGGCAACTAATAACATATCACTGCAATCAGGCAACTTATGAGACTAATATCCAATATGATTCTCCTGTAAAACCAAGTGATGCCCCTGTAATAACCAACTGTGCAGAGTGGTACATCTACTGATCAGAGTGATGCTCTATCAGCTCAAAGTTATACCTTCGACTGGTCAGAGTGATGATCCCATTGCTGTTAAAAGTGATGCTCCAAAAAATCAGATTAATTCACAATTGATTAGGGTGATCTCCTCACTTTTAAAAGAAGTACCTTTGACTAATCAGAGTGATTCTTGAAAGTGATGCACCAAATAATCAGAGTGATATAAACTGATTTGGGTGATGCCACAACTAATCAGAGTGCTGCCCTCAATGTTAAGAGTGATGCCCTCGACTGATTACAGTGATGCATAAACTCACATACTTATTGACCAGAGTGATTCCCCTTCTGATCAGTGATGCCCCTTCTGACCAGAGTGAGCCTACCACTGTTGAAAGTGATTCCCAAATAATCTGATGTAAAACTGATTTGGGTGATGCCCCTCGACTGATCAGAGTGATGCCCTCGCTGCTAAAATAATGCCCAATATGATTGGAGTGATTCTCCTCTTGACAAAAGTGGTGCTCTGTCTGATAAGTCAAGGAGAGTGATGCCCTGAATGATTTGAATAAGGAGATTGATGCCCCGGCTGATCTAAGTGACGCCCAAACTGATCTGAGTGATGCCAAAATTAATCAGACTGATCAGAGTGATGTCCCAAATTATAACTGACTGACCAAAATGACCCCCCTTCTGATCAGAGTGATGCCACCACGGTTGAAAGTGGTGCGCAAATTAATCAGAGTGATGATCTGATTTATCAGAATGATGCCTTGGTTGACAACATTGAATCTTGACCTGATCAGAGTGATGCCCCCACCCCACTTTTAATAGTGATGCCCAACTGATTAAAGTGATGCCCCAACTTACTCAAGTGATGCCCTTATTCATCAGAATGAGCCGACTGATCAGAGGCCACGGTGATGCTCTGGTTGATCTAATCAGTGATGCCCCGATTCACCAGAGTGATGCTCTTGCTGAAAAGAGTAATGTCCCAAATGATCAGAGTGATGCCCCGCATGACCAGAGTGATGCCCTTATAAGTGTGATACTTTGACTGATCAGAATGATGCCTCATTGCCAAAGATATTCTCCGAATCGTCAGAGTGATGCCCCGCCCGACAGGAGCTGTTGTTAAAAGTGATGCCCAAAATAATCATTCATAATGATGTTCGGACTCACCAGGGTGATGCCCGGACTAATCAGTGATGCCCCGCCTGACCAGATGCTCTGACTGATAAAAGTGATGCTCCAATTGATCAGAGTGATCACTTGGTCTTCAAAGTGATGTCACTTATAATCAAAGTGAAGGCCCTATCGATCAGAGTAATGCCCTACCCATCAAAGTGATGCCAAGTCTGATCAAAATTAGGCTCAGACTGTTAACACGATTCCCTACATATTGGAATAAGGCTAGTAATCCTTCTTATTCAGACACAATGAGCAATACCTTCTCCGCTATCCAAACTATTAGTCCATCCAAATAGGCTTTTGATTTGTCAATACCAAATGTTTCGCCATACCCATATTCTAGAGGATTTTAACTAATATTAAGATAACGAAAACTTCGAGCTACATTATTTTCAATACGAGGATTCCTAGCCTCAAACAGGGAATCTAATGATGTCCCAACTGGATAGGATGTCGCCCCGATTGGTGTGACGCCCTTTACTAAACTAAGTGATACCCCGACTGATCTTATTGATTTCCCAACGGGTTATGATGATGCTCTCTTACTGGTAAGAGTGATGCCCTTATTTATCAGAGTGATGCCGACTGATTTTATTGATGTACCATCTGGTTAGGGTGACGCCCTTTGCGTCAGTGTGATGCCTCTTAATCAGTGTGATGCCCCTTATACAGAGTGATGCCCCGACTTATAATAGTGATGCTTAGATTCATTTGATTGAGTGATGTCCAGACTGATCAGAGTGATGCTCCGAATGATCTGAGTGATGCCTCTTAATCAGTGTGATGCCCCTTATACAGAGTGATGCTTAGATTCATTGATTGAGTGATATCCAGACTGATCAGAGTGATGCTCCGACTGATCTGAGTGATGCCTCTTAATCAGTGTGATGCCCCTTATACAGAGTGATGCACCGAATTATAATAGTGATGCGTAGATTCATTTGATTGAGTGATATCCAGACTGATCAGAGTGATGCTACGAATGATCTGAGTGATGCCTCTTAATCAGTGCGATGCCCCTTATACAGAGTGATGCCCCGACTTATAATAGTGATTCCCCCACTTATTATAGTGATGCTTAGATTCATTTGTTTGAGTGATATCCAGACTGATCAGAGTGATGCTCCGGCTGATCTGAGTGATGCCTCGATTGATTTAATTGATGTCCTATCTGGTCATGGTGATGCCAATGCCCCAAATGAGGTCCCCTTTATCATATTAATAAACCTTAATCAGTGATGCCCTATTGATAAGGCTGACGCCACAAATGGTCAGAGTGATGCCCTGACTTAAATATTGATGCTTACCTTCATTTTGAGTGATGCTTCGCTCAATCGGAGTGATGCTTCGACTGATCTGAGTGATGCCGACTCGCCAGGGTGATGCCCCGTTTGATCAGAGTGATGCCTCCTAGACTGATCAGTTTGATGCCCATGTTGATCAGAGTGATGCCCCGAATGATTTTAATGATGTCCCATCTGATTAAGGTGATGTCCCCTTTATCAGTGTGATGCCCCTTAATTTGAATGATTCCCCAATGTATAATAGTGATGCTTAGCTTCATTTGATTTGAGAGATAACCGAACTGATCAAAGTGATATGAGTGATGCCTTGGCTAATTTACTTGATGTCCCAACTGATCAGGTGATGCCCCCTTTATCATAGTGATGAACCTTAGAGTGATGCCCAATTGATTAAAATGACATGATTAGTCAGAGTGATGCCCAGACTTAAATAGTGATACTCCAGTTGATAGTAGTGATGCCTCGACTGATTTTACTGGTCAGGGTGATGCCCTTTACTAAACTAAGTGATACCCTGACTGATCTTATTGACTTCCCAACGGGTTTTGATGATGCTCTCTCACTGGTTAGGGTGACGCCCTTTGTATCCGTGTGATGCCCCTTAATCAGTGTGATGCAGAGTGATGCCCCGGCTTATAATAGTGATGCTTAGATTCATTTGATTGAGTGATATCCAGACTGATCAGAGTGCCCAATTGATTAAACTAACATCCTGATTAGTCAGTGTGATGCCCCGACTTAATTAGTGATATTCCGATTGATCTGAGTGATGCCTCGACTGATCAAATTGATGCGTACACTGATCAAAGTGATGTCCCCACCCGTCTGAGTGATGGCCCATCGGATCTTAGTCATCACCCTGATGAGTGGGGACATCACTTTGATCAGTCGACTGAACTGAATAATGTAACTGGCCAGATTGATGTCTCGCATGATCAGAGTGATGCCCCACTTGACCACGGAGATGCATCAACTGATCTGAGTGATGCCTCGACTGGTCAGGGCGATGCCTTGTGCCTCGACTGATTAGAATGATGCTTCGACTTATCAAAGTGATGCCCCCACCCACCTGAGAGATGGCTCATCGTCTCAAAGTGAATCACCACTCTGATGTGTGGGAGCATCACTTTGATTAGTCGATTGAAACTGAATGACCCCCGACTGATTTTATTGATGTCCCATCTGGTTAGGGTGATGCCCTGACTTATGAGTAGTGATGCATAGCTTCGTTTGATTGGAGTGGTATCAGAGTGATGCCCAGCTTAATCAGTGATGCTTTGACTGATCAAATTGATGCCCACATTGTTCAAAGTGATGCCCCTACTAGTCAGTGTGATGACCCATCGAATCTTAGTCATCACCCTGATGAGTGGGGGCATCATTTTGATCAGTCGACTGGACTGGATGCTGTCCCATCTGGTCAGAGTGCTGCTCCGCCTGATTAAAGTGATTCCCCGATTGATCAAACTGATTCCCCCACTCGTCTGTGTGATGGCCGAGCGGGTGTTAGTGAGTCATCATCCTGATGAGTGGGAGCATCACTTTGATCAGTCGACTGAACTGAATGATATTCAAACGGTTCAGATCGATGTCCCGCTCGGCCAGAGTAATGGCCTGCTTGTCCAAGGTAATGCTCCCCTTGACCATAGTGATGTTTCGACTAATCTGAGTGATGTCCTAACTGAAAAAAGTATGCCCCGACTGACCCAATTGATGCTTGAACTAACCAGAGTGATGCTCCGCCTATTCAAAGTGATACACTATCTGGTTAAAGTTAGACCCTACTTGATAACGGTGATGCCCCGACTGATCTGAGTGATGCCCAAACTGATTAGAGTGACGCCCAAGCGTATTAAAGTGATGCCCTCAATTGTCCAGATGCCCCACTACTTAAATGATAAGCAGAGTTATGCCCAAACTCAAAGTGATATCCTAACTTAACTAACTGTAATGTGATGCCACTGATTCCCCAAGTTGGTCAACGATGTCCTATCAAGTCAAAGTGACGCCCCTATCAATCAAAGTCGGGGCATCACTCTTATCAGGCAGGCACACCACTGCAATCAGATGGAGCATCACTGATATGAATCAGGAATCAGATTATCAATCGGAGCATCATTTGCTCATTCGATGCATTACATTGACAAGTCGTGGTTTCACTCTGCTTAGATGGAACATCACTGATCAGTTTGGACATCACTTTCCTCAGTTTTGGACAGGCATCTTCTGATTACAAGAAAGCGAAGTCCTTTGTGATCAAAGTAATGACCCGGTTGATGAGAATGATGCCCTTACTGGTCATAGAGATGGCCTGATTGATAACAGTGAAGCTCCAACTGATCAAAGGGACGCCCTGGACTGATCAAATTGATGCCTATACTTTACAAAGTGGTGATTGGTGAGAGTGCTGCCCCGACTGGTCAAAGTGATTCCTCTACATGACCGATTGATTATAGTGAATTCCTAACTGGTCAGAGAGACGGCCCGACTGATCTGTGTTTTCCTGTTTGGTCAAAGTGACCCCTGGTGAAATTGATGTCCCGACTGCTATTAGTGATGCCCTTCTGGTCAAAGTGTTGCCCGACTGATACACCGAATAATTGCATTGATGCTTAGACTGGTCAGAGTGATGTTTCGACTTAATTGGTGCCTCCCGAATTAAGAATGATACTTAAACTGGGCGAAGTGATGCTACGTCTAATAAGAGTGACGTCCCTGTTGATCAGAGTGATGCACCGACTAATCTCTATCAGGTGTTTCCTTAGCTCATTGTTGAACTAATAGATGCAGTAAATTGTTTTTATTATTTTGTTCCCATTTTCTGTCAGATCACCGATAAGTTGTCTATGTCGCCAAGACATGACTTCGACGAGGATCTCTTTAGTCGCAGCTGTGTACAGACAAATTGGGATTTGGTGATACATGTAGATGCTACCGATTAGGGGCCATGATTTCCGACAATGGATCTTGACCGCCTGCTGTTTTAACGACCTCGATCGCTTTAATGTCTAATCTTTCCATCTGAAGGAATTTTCGAAGGACCGATGGCAGATCTAGGTCACTTATTTGACCACACGAATCACTCTTTTGAAGACACTTTCTGACCTTTAACCTACTTAATTCTGTTAATCTCGGAACAGCGTCGGTAATTGTGTCCAAAAACGCAGATGCTGAAATGCAATCAATGTCCCACATTTTTAAGAGCTGGATTATTCTGCAGCATTTAAACAGAGGACATCCGAGACAATACAGCCTTTGCATCATCACCTCAATATCAAAGTTGAGTCTGAAGCCGAACCTCATGATCAAATCCACACAATCCTGAGCCTTGAGCTCCGATAAATCGCCATTATGGCTGACCATCGTTTGGAAGATGTCTTTATTTCCGCAAACGAGAGCAAGATGCATCGAAGTTGTTCCTGAAAAGTCTTTCATGTTTGGATTGGCACCCAGTTCCAAAAGCATCTTCAGTAATACGATGTTCGCTTCCACCGATCCCAAGAAACAATAGTGAAGGGCGGTGCTGCCTGTATTATCCCGAATATTCACATCACATCCAGCTTCCAGAAGAAATCGACCACCTTCCAGAAATCGCTTCCTCACACAGCTAATCAATGGCGTTTCTCCTGATTTATTTTGCGTGTTTACATCAAATCCAGCATTACCGCAATTGATCAAAGCTGCAAATTTTTCTTGTCTATTTGTCCTTTTGCTTTCGATTACAGCAAAGATGACGTCTGTATGTTTGGGAATATCGTGACCTTCAATGGGGTCAGTGGTACAAGAACCAATGACATTGAAGGTCACAGGTACTTGTGTAAGAATGGATACCATCTTGTTTGCTCCTGAAGTCTTAATCAAAATACCCTACAAAGATAAAAAATTTGACGATTACTTAGAATGGATGTATAAGAGAAGTAGGCCTACTTGGGTTCCTTGGCATGAAGCTCATTGACCAAAGCCTTTTGGATTGCAGTTTCCTTTTCTATCCTCACAATTGCATACATATTAAAATCCTTTACCTTATCCCTGACACTATACATTATATTATCTCGTTCATTCTTTTATTTTTGATATAGCCACATCAGTTAGGGTCTAACGACAGCCCTCTTAAACGTTCGTCCAATTAACCTTTTGACCACGTCATAAAATTCCAGCGGTAGAGAGGGTACAAGTTTGATTGGTTAAAGGAAATGTCATCGAGTTAGGCCTAAAGGTTAATTTGACGAACGTTCAAGAGGGCTCGGGGCTGTCGTTAGACGCTAACTGAAGTGGCTATATTAAAAATAATAAAAAACGAAACGAAAAATTTGTCTTATAATGGTTGGACTATTAGGGTTCGTTCACACTACAAGCAGAGCAGGGCGGCGCATAGTCCACAAATAAATATGCACTCTCTTAAACAGGGTCTATTTGTTAGACTAGGCGGCACAGAGAAGAACAGAGAAGTGTGTAAGCGAAGAGCACGGTCAGTCGTTCACACATGGGCATCACAGGACATCATTCGTTGTGTTGAATTTCCTGTGTGCGTTCCTATGACTTCTTTACCTTGCAAATTGAACAGTGTCGCCCCTTTTCCACTCGCGATCTAAACAGTACTATGTACATTGAAAACTGTAACAAAATATCTGAGATTGCCCGAATTTCTAACATAGTTATGAGAAAAAATGCTCATCCTTTGGCTCCGCCACTGATGGCATTAATATGCCTACACAGTCATAGTCTTCATCTTTTTACAGAAACCTAACAGTAATGCATCTTTTGAGCACGCATAATGCGACTTGCAAGTTTCCCAGATATTCATATACCGTTGTACAAAAGTGTTTCATAACCAACATTTAATGGTAATTCACGACTACTGTTACACTACTTTAAAAGTACAAAACTAGAATATGTTTCACACTTTGCATTGTTGTAGGCTATAAACAAAAGTGTATAAAATGGAAGCAATCATACAAACAAGCAGTAACAATATTTTACCTCAAAATGCTCCCATAGCAGTGAATTTTGAGCTGAAAGAAAGTAACACAGATAACGGTTGTTTTCCAGGCCATTACAAAAGATAAACAAATCGCTTGAACCTTATTTAGGACAGTTAGTTACACTGACCTCATTTTTTAACTTATATCACCATAGAATTATATATAGAACTATGATAGAAGTCTGGACATCAGAGACTACACGATGCTCTACTTACGTCATACAATTAACAAAAGACTATAAATGTAGGGACAGATTCGCCGTCCCTTTGACCAATCGTACTTTAGTCTCAGAAACGGAAATGTTTTACCTAAGGTAATCAGTAATAGTGTTCGCAGCTCATCGCCGAAAATTGAGCCTTCAAATCCACTTGTGTCCAGAATTATCCACGTTTGAAAGTCAAAAAGACGGGTCGGCTTTTTTGAGACACTGCCATAAATGGAAAGATATCTATAGCCTGTAAATTTGAAAAGAAATTCCTAGTTTTAGAAATTTTTGAAGGAATTGTGGCATTTTCATACATTTCTAGTACTTCTGAAGATTATTTACATATATTCAAGACTCAAATCAACCCCCACCCCAACCCCCCAAAAGTGGCGCCTCGGTCCCTTTAAAGGTTTAATGGAAAGTCTCAAGAGATCGGAGTATATGAAATCAAATCATATCAGATATTCTCGGTGTCCTTGCTTGAATTTGATAACAAAATGGATCGGCCTGATTTTATATCTCTGTTCTGTTTACTCTGTTTGTTTACAGGTTTACAAAGTAGCTCTGTACAATTAACAGAGGCTTCCTGCGATTATAGCACCTTTAAGCGCGTTGATAATTTTAATATTTCGAAGGTAAGCGATTAATTTGTTTTTTGTTTTTTTAGAATTTTCATCATGTTTTCGCATAAATATGCTGATATTGCATTTGTTTACCACGGGTAGGGCCAGATATGGGGCTAGTTGTTCGGCTGATACCAGCTTTGAATATAAAATATCCGGATAAGCAAAAGCAATGCATATTAGAAAAGCTGTATCGAAATGGATGTTGAATTTCCAATGTTAAAATAATTTTTCTAATATTTTTTTTATGTGTATCGAAGACACTGATAGCATCAATTTGCACCATTTCAATTTTCAAATCAAACGTCTGTGATTCCTGCAATTCCATTAAAAAAGTATTTGATGACGTCACTAATTACGAAGAGTCTTATGTGATAAAGCATATTTAGCTAGTAGATACATAATCAAACACTTCTTTTTGATAAATTGCAGGAACCACAGATGTCTGTCTAAAAATTGGAGTGGTACACATTGATGCTATTAGTGTCCCAATACACATCATTATTTTTAGAAAACCTCTTTACAATCCCTTTAAGACTTAAGATTTGAAACGTACGAGGAGAAAAAGAACTAGTTCACCGAACAAAAGCCTTGTTTTTTGTAAGTGGTATTTCTATGTATGAAGTAGAGGGAACGGGAAGGGGTCATATAATAGATAAAACAGTTTCAAGCCGTACTATCGGGGGCATTATTTACTTTCCATTTGGCTTGAGATTTGATTATGAATAATTTCTTTGGTCTAAATTAGGTATTGGTTTACTTGTATATTTGCTTTCTCAACAAATAAGAGGTCAATCCCAACTTCCCGTAACTCTTTTCAGAATAAAAATTAGGATTTTTAACATTTCAGTTTTTAGGGGTATGGCATGAAATCAAATATGTTTTGAGTTTTACGGAAGAGCCAGGGACTGAGTGGACCGATTTTGAGTTACATTTTAAAGAAGATGGTGGGCATATAACAGATAACATTATAGCCAGGTCAGATTATTCAAACGGTCTTCCGCGAAAGCATTCCGTAATCCTCGGAGGTTTCCGTAAAGCTGAATCTGTTGCTGAGCGCCATTCGGCTATTCTCGACAGTTTCCGTAAAGCTGAATCTGTTGCAGAGCGCCATTCGGCTATTCTCAACAGTTTCCGTGAAGCATAATATGTTGCAGAGCGCCATTCGGCTATTCTCGACAGTTTCCGTAAAGCTTAATCTGTTGCAGAGCGCCATTCGGCTATTCTCGACAGTTTCCGTAAAGCTTAATCTGTTGCAGAGCGCCATTCGGCTATTCTCAACAGTTTCCGCAAAGCTGAATCTGTTGCAGAGCGCCATTCGGCTATTCTCGACAGTTTCCGTAAAGCTAAATCTGTTGCAGAGCGCTAGCGTAACTGTCACGGTAGGCCGTTTAGTTCCGCGGACGCTAGATAAAGCTTTACGAAAACTGCCCAATGCAGATCTGACATATCTATGGTCAATTACACCTCCCCACCCCCGTAACCAGGCACACACGCATTTATCTTAGTCTCTGACACCCAGGCTTCTGATGCATTTGTAGCAGCTATGCGCAGACAAAATCGGACTGAATGACAGATGGTACTTTATATAGGCTTCTCATTAATTTTCATTTTTTGCAGAAATGGATCAGGAATCTGTATTTATCATCAAGACAAAATTCAACCTAAATCATTTGGCTGGACACAGCCTATAGAAGGTAAGATAGCATCAGTATTGAAGTGAAAATCAAGCCATCTTAATGCTTAAGATCCGTTCTTTTCTGTGGGTCTCTTGCAGCCCTCAAACCCCCAGCTTTTAGGGGCTTCGGCCCTTGCCTCGGAGAGAAAACTCCCCCCCCCCCCTCCACCTCTGTCATTTTCTACATATGCTCTGTTGGCTCGATTATACTTGTCATAACTTAATTTTTAGGCCAATCCGTCGATCGTGATTGGATCGTCTTCGACACCGATTATACCAGCTATGCCTTCTTGTATGGTTGTTGGACTGGAAATACGACCACGTGTGTCGATGGACGAATATGGATTATCAGTAGGACACAGAAAATGTCTCAAGAACGCCTGGATCAAGCTCAGGCAATGGCGGAAGCAGTGTGTATGACGCCTTTAAAAACTACTAAGTTTGTTAAAAGTAAGTGTCTATTGCATGATTTAAAGGGATTGTAAAGAAGTTTTCTAAATTTGTCATGAGTATCGCAGCACGCTGAAAGCATCCATTCCAATATTCAATCAAGACAACTGTGGTTCATGCAATTCCACTAACACCAAGCTTCTTTTGACGATACATATGAAAGATTCAGATGCACATAATAAGTTTAGAAAATCTCCTTACAACCCCTTTAAATTTGAAAGAGGCAGTTCTCTAAATTTCCATCATACATTTCCAATGATTAAACTTGCAAGTAACATTATTAAAAGCACAGTTTTATCTAGGCTAACTAATTAGACGACGTAAGAGTAAGTAGTTGCAACCCACCTTTCAAAGCTGGTCATGGTCTTTGATCTGCTTTACGGAAGCTGCCCAATCGCTGACTCAGCGCCACTTGTTTAACTGTTTCTTGATAAGAGACAGACCCGACAAATTCTCTCGTCGATTAGAGGTCGAATAACTAATAAACATTAATCACACAGTGATTTAAGATCATTTGACTCAAGCCGTAAGAGTGAACGGTGTTTAAAACCAAAAGTCCTTAATTAATAAGTAACAATTAATTCCATGGGTTGAAATAAACTTAAGATTTATAAGTAAGCACTAATCACTTTAAACACATTTTGTATTAAAGTGAACTCTTAAAATGAACAATGAAGGCCATGATTACGGTAGATTTAATTCATCTTATTATTTTTTTCAGGCTGTCCAGCGGGTAAGTTTGGAATAATTTCAGTAGGATATCAAAGGTAAAGAGCTGGCTTGTTATTCGTGACTCCCCATTCTCAACTTCGTTCTGCCTTTCAGAAACTGCATAATTAAGGTTAATATTACTGCGCACTATACTCGCAAATATACGATATGTTTCCATGTTTCAAATCTACCATCTTCACAATGTAAAGCTACTACGAACTTACACCTTGACTGCAATAGCCAATTTCCTTGTATCATCAAATACAACAATTTGATTGGATTACGCCAGCAAATACAATCAATCAAGGTCTTAGACGCAGTTCGTGAAGATGGCTACCTACTAATGTATTCCATATTTTTCAGAGCCTGGTATAAATGGCGCGGGTCCTCTATCAAGTATAACAATGGTGGTGTATGTTAGCCTACTGTATTTCCTTACCTATCTTTAATACACCACTGGTAACTATTTATTTATTTTAGAGGACACGAAGCTGAAAAACTTCCTTTACCGTATAATTGCGAATATAACGCGCATCCTTTTTTACCTCCAGGAAACGTCATGTCATAATGTTCAGAATAAAATGTTAAATGGAAAAGAAGGAGTGTACCACAAATGGAAAAACAATCAAAAAATCTTAAAGCTAAATAACAATAAAGTTGGTTTATGAGTGAATCTAGAATAATAAATATTACAATAAACTTTTAACAAGGGCAATAATTCATAGTTGATCTTAAATAGACATTAATATCCAGCCTGAAATTAGTAGAGTTTGCATAATATCAAAACTACTGGAAGTTTAAGACTATCATCTTTTCAGAGTTTTTCAAATTAAATTTTGTAAGCAAATGCCTAAATATCTGATGTAACAGACATCAACACCCCTGATTGTGTAAATGAACTCTTCCAAGTATGCATACACTGTATCTCATGGATTAAAAGAATGCATGCACGGAAGAGTTCATTCAAAGTTTAAGGGGTGTCAATGTAGGTCTACATCAGAAAATGTCATGGATCTACTCTACTTGAATCTCAAATTTGTTGAATATTCATTCTACCCCATAGATTTTATAATAATTCCAATATTTTAAATTTTAAAGGAGAAAAGGCACAATCAAGCAGAAATTTGTGCAGTACTCAATTTCTAATGGTGTTGCAGTCAAATAAACAGGCTTGCAGGCATTGAAGCTTGGAACTGTGCAGCTTGCTGTCTCAAGGGGGCTTGAGTCAATTTGATATCCACCCCTTGATCAATAAGCTCATAAGTTTAAGTCTAGATGACAACACTCTAAATTAGCAGACATATTCTTAAATTTCTTGGAAGAATACGAATTTGGTATTTGATTTAAATTAAGATATATGATTGGTGTAATTAGAGATATTTAGAGTGCTTCAGAGTGCGTTCTAACTCTAATAAGGTTAATGCTCTATTTTCCAGAGCTAATATGGTTCAGTCTCTCTTGTCCAGACTAAGGTTTCGACTCTCTTGTCTGGACCTGGTAAGGTTTAGACTCTATTTTCCAGACCCAATAAAGTGTTTGTCCATTATGAAATAAATAAGATGTAATAAATAAAAGCACTAAATAACCAAGTCTATCTCGTTTTTCCAGTTGGTTTACTGGTCGTGGCTTTTTTAGGTATTCTGGTTTGTGTTTGAGCTGAAAATGAAAATATCAAATGATTTTAACCCTTTTTAACCCTTTGAACACAAAGTGTGAGACATTAATATGACCTATCTTTAACACCACGTATTGCGTTAACATTTTGTGACAACACAAAATAAATGAAAAGTTTGCATGTAAAACACTGAGTCAAGGCCTTTTTAAACATTTTGCCTAAGATAACAAAGGATTTTTCCATTTCCGTCTTTTTAAATCAATTGCTTAAAAAACCAAGGGACCTCTCCAAAATTCTGCCATAATCAACTCCTGGAGTAAACCTACCGGCTGGCTGTTTGCTGAATAAGAGTTCTCTTCGACTATTTTGTTTACATCCATCTTTAGATAGCAGATGATTCTTCCAGTTCTCATCCCCCAGGGGAATGTTTAGATGACACAGGGGACAGTGGGTCATGTTGGATTTTGCCGCTAAAATATACAGCAAGAGATCATGGTTTACTTCAACAGAAAATACAGAGAAAGACACAAAAATCAATGTTCGCGAGGATTCTTTCTACTAGCTTGTCCTCAGCGAAACCTCTTAGCATTGATCTTTCCCTGATTATCTACAGCTGGGCAAAATGGAATATTGTGGTCTTATGATAATCAAGACTTATTAAGAGTTATATCCCTTGAGAGGCAGGTGAATAGCCTAAGAAAGAAACAAGGTTGCAGTTCAATTTGTTTAGTAGGCTGCAACACTTACAGAGCTTAAATTGAACGCTGTCAGCTTGTGAAGCAATCATTTAGGCAACTACATCCCTTTCCCTGATCAAAAACAGAGCTGAATTGAGCTGCATAGATCTAGTTATGTAAATGTATAGATTACTCCATCCATTTACAGATAAAAACTTACGTGTACAAGATTTGTTTTTCACGTGTGAATCATATTCTTTTTTAGGTATGGCTTCTGTACATCTGGAACATTTTTTAAAGTTGCCCTTGTCTTGACATTCGTTCAGTAGATGATCGGTATAACTTACAATTTCTACCACCTGAATATTATAATACATTCATACATCAGTCATAAGTTGTCATCTCAAGTCATAATCCACTGACACTGATAAACTCTTTGGAGCAGTGTAGATCCTGGCGAATTTTACTGAGTAGGGTGCGAACACAGAGTAAACGTGATGGGAGATGGTCCCTTCAGATTTGATTAAGACCTGGTCTGACATGGTATAATTGACAAAAGCTGTATCTCAGCAACACATGTTCTGGATATTCAATATTCATCAGGACAGCCAGTTTAGGAAATGAGAAGCTTACCTGTCGACAGGTATTACAACGTTTCAACAAGGGACAATTCTTCCAGTAATGGACGTCCAGTCCTTCCTCAGTGAACGCTGGGTTTCTTTCATCACAGAATATACACACACTAGAATCAAAATATTGACCATTATATAATATATAGAAAGAGGTAGTACTGAGACACAGATAACAGTATCATTGAATTGTAGATGAACTGGACATCATTCTAAAAAGTACTACAGGAAGCTGAAATCCAGCTCTACCAGCTCTTAACAATTGTATGCATTTTAGACGGAGCACTTTGAACTGAAAGCCTAATTACTATTATTGGCTGAATGAACAAACTCAGTCTCTGCACGTTTTCAAGAGTTAGCATGCTCTGCCTTCAGATCTACCACAGTAACTATTGCAGTGGAGCCATAACCAAATAGAATTTGACCTGTACATACTTATCAATGTTAAAATCTTCTTCTGGAGTAGAAGGTTTACCAGGTGGATTGGCTGCTTTACCTTTGGGAGTTTTTCCTCCTTTCTTCTACAAATTAATAAATAAAAAATGATTAAAAAAACATGAAAAAAAAAATTAAAATTAATATAAATAAATCATTAAATAAATACACGAAAAAAAAAAATCTGAATTTATAGTGCAGGGTATTACAAAAGTTTTAACTGGCTTAACCCCCATGTCTTCCACCCTCCAAAATAATTGGAAATAAAACTGATTCTAACCTTGTCTTTAGCAGGTTGAATATTCTTTTTATTCTTAGAATCATTCAGAACGTTTTCATCAATGGGCTGAAATACGGAAAACATTTTAATCTAAAACGAAAAAACACAGAAAAAAATATTTTGAGATTCAAATTTTTTTGCGAATACAAGTTTGTTTTAGAGATATACGATGAATAAAATACTAATTCTGACTTGAATATGGTAAAAATGAAAACTTTAGCATTAAATACATGTTCAAACAAAGTGATGGGCATATCACCATGAACAATACAACTGATCAATATAGATATACATCCAGAATAATTCTATAATATTTCATGGTGATTGACATAACAAATGTTAAAGGTTTACGATAGCTGTAACAAAACTTTGAAAAGCGTAAAAAAAATATGTCAAAACATGTGACAAGCATTTAAGTCAGCTACAACATTTATCAGGGTTACCGAACATGACTCGATGCTACGTCAAATCACAGTCCTGCACGTCTTAGCTGCACGTACTTGCTACTTAATATTCATGACGTACTCATAATAGTAAGGAACAAGTGGCTCTACTGAAAGACTTCAAATGAAGTACGTTAATCTGTACAAGCAAGAAAAACAAAACTCGCGTCCAAAGAATGACAAAGTCAGGAGTAAAGGATGTATAGTATACTTTTTAAATGTAATTTGACAAAGAACAACATATGAAGTGTGAACAAATAAACAATATGTGCTATTTTGTGATTAAGAATGTGTTAAAATATCGACAGAATCAAATCAAACCTTGTCTTCCACCAACTGAAAAATCAAATTCCATCTGATTGTGAAAATTAAAAATTGGATTCTTTTCAAACCAAATGTTTAAATGCTTGATGAAGTACAACATTCCAGAGGATATTATATTTTTTCATGTATGGTAAAACTTATTCCTGTAACCACCAAAATATAATGAAATGGAGATTCACGACCTACTTCTCTGTATCTGATTGGCTAATACAGACAGTAACGTCATAGAAGAAACTAGAAGCAAATATACAAGATACAGGCACAATTCAGACATTATTCGCGTCTTCTGTTTTTTACTGTAGTGATAAACCTTCATCCTATGCCTCCCTAAACACATTACATTAACCTAACAGTGAAGATGGATGTGCCAAAGTGATACAAATGTGTTACATTTCTAAGACTCTAATTGTGTTTGTACTGCACATGGACTATGTGCTAATGCAAATTCTGCATCAGTCTATGATAGTGAGAAAGCTGAAACAAGATAGACACAAGGCTACAGTGCAGTATCTACATACAAGTCGTGAATTGTCTGAAACCTCAAGACTCTAATCTGATTGGTTAATACTGAAACTGAGCTAACCAATCAGAATGATTTTAATTATCTAGTTATGATTTTAGATGTTTCTGCCCTGAATTACCAAATCCACAATATTTGATATTATGTTAGTGCAACTTTTTATCTCACAAGGCAAGACTTTAGGCACAGAGCAAGAGAACATTAGTGCAGAGTCTAGTAATCTAAGAACACGCATCTCAACGACAACAAAGTAATAATTACATAGGTATTGCCCAGACCATGACCTGCTGATTTGAATTGTGGTGCTATGGGTTCAATGCCGTGATTAGAATTATAATAAGATATGTGATTGATATCGTGATCGAAGTTGCCTTCGTGATCCGTCGTGATACTCTCCTCTTCTATATCCTGGTTCGAAAGCTTGTAAGGTAGAAAACTTATGGTAAATCGAGATGGAATTAAATGACAGTAGAAAATATTCGTTTTTATTGCAATACCATTATCTTATAACTTTTAAGATGCAGAAGTTCTTGCAGAAAAGTTTCAATATCGAAAGAAACTGAGTCTACTTACTGCTTTCCCAGATTGCATGTCTTTCAACTGTTGTAACTGTTTCTGTAGAGCTTCTATTTCAGCTTGTTTCTCACTTTCTTTTTTAGCTTCAGATCTCTAAATAATAAAAAAAAGTTGACATTTCACAGACACCATATTGTAAAATATAAAAATAAGTTGATATTTCACAGACACCATATTGTCAAAATATACATCTTCTGATTGTAAGACAAAAGTCTTTTATAACACAATATCACTGACAGGCGAAAACAAAATTTAGCAGTTGGCAAAACCAAGACACCAAATTGTTAAGAAGTTGGCAAAACCAAGACACAAAATTGTGAAACTCAAACAAGTCCTGGCCTTCCTCTTATATAATCTTTCGTAAATACATATCACTGTGAATAATGCATAGCCCATAAACATGAACTTCTTTTTTTTAAAGTTGGCAAAACATAGACATCATAATTTCGAAAAAATTATAGCCTTACCCTAACATCATCTTTTGTAGGTTTACCATCAACTTTATCAAAGTATTCAAACAGTTGTCTCCAGAGAGTAATTTTTCTGGATCTGTCATCATCAGGTGGGAGGTAGTCTTTTACTGGGGGACCTACATCTTTATATAACATTTTAATAATTCTCTCAGCTGGGTCACGAACATCGGCAGAATGGTGGTTTAAGACCTCCACACAAAATGGCATCAGATTTTCAACTGTCAAACCACTGAAAGACAAAGGAAAACATACCAAATATGTAATCTTTAACTATGTAAACTCTCCAAAGTTCACAAAGCCAGATTGCAGTGCCTCACCATATGCACTTGTCAAAAAAAAATTAAGATATGTTGGGCAAATTGGTCAAATTTGGTATTGAGTTATTAAGAAATAAATTAAACGAACTATATTACCTTTGCGAACTCTTTAGCAATTAGCAATTTTACGTAGTTATGAATATTAAGAGAAGACAACAAGTTGAAAAGCTCCATTAGAGAGTGATACCAAGTGTATATCAGCTAATCAACTTACCTATTTCTAAGACCATGATCTTTATACAGGGCCTCCACAATCTCCACATGACTCTGTCCAATTCTTGGAGCTATCGTCATTTTAAATGGTTTTACTAACTCATGGGGTACAATATGTGTGGGCTGTAAAAAACCAATTCCATTAAAATAATAGAAGAAAAATCAGACTTCAACAAAAGGAGCTGGAGATTTTTTCATGAGATTCTAGATGGGCAGAGATAGCTGTTCACCAATTTGTCATCTGCATTTCAAGGATATTCTCCTTACAGAAAATTTAATTTGTAAGTTTTCCTAAAAAACAATATCTTTTTCTAAACTGTTACCTTGACATCAGCAAAGTTGGCTGTTTCCAGAATAAATGACTTGGCATCATCTCGATTTCTTGCAGTCTGGAGAAAAAATAAGAAAATTTACTTAAATGGATGGTAAAGGAGTTAACTACACTTTTTATGTGCATCAGGAATACTGATAAGACTCAATTATTACACTTTTTCCATGTGACAGCCTATGGAAACCAAGTATTACCTTAACCTATGCAGGGAATAAACCCTGAACAATTATATTTAAGAAGAACTCACTGAGCCATTGTGGTCCCACCACAAGAGATGGTGCTCTCAATTTTGTTATAAAAATGTTAAAACTCACTGTATCTCCTGCTTTATGTAATAGATTAGGCATTGTTCTTTCTACAGCTGTAGTAATATCACTCTTTGGTATCCTGAAATAAAAACAGTGTTGATTGGTTAGAATGTTTCATGATGTCATGGGGTCAAAGTTCAATGAGTGTTTCACATGAATTATAACTATATCAGGTCTACTATGAATGACAAGGTCTGCAGAAGAACCCCAAGAATACAATCTAATCCTTTATACATGTATGTTTTATCCAGATGTCTTGATGCTGTGTCTGAAACATACATTGGCCAGTAATTGGTGAAAAGGTTATACTAGTACATTGAAAGCTGATGATTATAAATTCTGACTTACTTGAATTGAGACACAAATTCAGTTAATATCATGCGTAATAGATGAATTGCTGCTTTAAAAACCTGGAAAAGTCAAGAGGAATAACTCAGAATTTCTTGGATTTATAAGATAAAGAAGACACTTTTACCTTTATAGACTGGTGTTTTTCTCTTTAACTTTGTGGTCTGTCTATATTTAACTATCAAAGAGTTGCTTCCCTTGTAGTCATTAAGAGTTATTTACCCTTGTCAACTGACAGATAGAGTAGGATTGATTGCCTTAAGTTTGAAAGTAGACACAATATCTATTTATTATAAGTTTTCAAAACCAAAATACTCACTGCATATACTTTATCATCAATGGCTCTCTTGACGAGGAAAATGGCTGCCCTCATCATATAACGAGCTTCATCCTTCGGTGTAGAGGGAGATAACTCTGTCATCCTCTTATATACGGCTAATAAAGCATCTTCTCGATATGACCAGGTTTTAGAGTAAGCTTTGGATACCTGAAACATACATTATTGAATATCAATGCTAGAAAAGCTTTGTTCTATTGTTCAGCATCTAACTAAACTCATTGGCTGAAAGCGAAAGCTTAAAGATTCCTTGTGGTTTTATCAATTTTGGTTGGAAAATGGACAGTGCAAGAACTCTCACAATTCTCAGTTTAACAAACTGTATCAATTACATATTCAAGATAGATCAATATGCAAATAGGTCTACTCTAATCCTCTAAATGTTCATACATACCAACGGTTCTCCAAAAACTTCAATAGGTTGTGAGGCATCTCGTAAATCTTTTTCTGTCATTGGTTCAGCTTCTCCTGTAATAGACAGATTAACTATTTCAATATACCCATTTCTAATACCAAAACACAACATTATCTCTAGTTGCTGGCACTTCTTTATGGTACAATGTCCATCATCATAGTCTACATCACCCAGTCCTCCATTATCAAAGGCAAGGGGAAGGGAAGTTATAAATCTTACCTATAGTGTCATCATAGTCCTCATCACCCAGTCCTCCTGTATCAACTACCACAACTTCTTCCTCTTCTTCAGCCATATAAACTGGAGCATGTCTACAATATCAAATATAGACCTAGCTAATTCATGTCAGCATGGCTAACTTGATTGGAAGTTGGTCACAATCACCCATGAAACTCTGAAAACTTAGCCAACATTCCATGCTAATGAAACAGGATAAGCTGTATCTTCTGAAATTCTTGATGCCATTTTGCATTTGTGCTTGTCAACTCTTTTGGAGAGCCTGCCCTACTAATAACTTCTATCTGTTTGTCCCATGTCTGACTAACTTATTCTGTATCTGTTTGTCCCATGTATGACTAACTTACTTTGTATCTGTCTAATGTCTGACTAACTTACTCTGTATCTGTTTGTCTAGTGTCTGACTAACTTACTCTGTATCTGTTTGTCCCATGTCTGACTAACTTACTCTGTATCTGTCTAATGTCTGACTAACTTACTCTGTTTCTGTTTGTCTAGTGCCTGACTGACTTACTCTGTATCTGTCTAATGTCTAACTTACTCTGTATCTGTCTAGTGCCTGCCTGACTAACTTACTCTGTATCTGTTGGCTGATCATCAGCTAGAGCTGATTGTTTGTGTTGATGAACTGGTAAAGGCCGATCTTCGTACGGGGTTACAGGTTTAGCAGGGGGATCTACTACTACACTAGCTGGACTGGGTTTACTATCTTTATTTTTAGGTCTAATAAATAATATAGCAGGGTTAGTAAATCTAGTTGTAATATCAAATCCAGTCCATTCTAAAAGGAATACTGCCTATTTTTGATGGAATTTTCATAGAAATTTCACCAAATATGGAGCGAAAAAATAAGGATCATCCTTTTGGTGAAATTTAAGGATTTTTCATAGACACATAGGATCATCCTTTGAAAATTAAGGATATTCCACAAACTGACTGTCAAATTGAGTGTTAGGTGATGTGCATATAGTCATCAAAATATAATCTTTCCCAAATCCCAATGCAGATGAGCAGATAATCTGTTTTTCAATCTAAGAATAAACTTAAGTTGGAATTGACTGGATTTGAGAAATAATTTACAGAAAGCAGATGATATAAAATACTACATTAATAAGTTCCTACTTATTCTACTACTACTAATTCTGACTAAAAATATAAAAGTCTGTATCATAGCATCAAAGGCTTAAAATCATAAATTTTTGTTAGTATCAACCTCAGCAAATCCAAAGAGAGTGTAATATTGCTCTAATTGGTTTCACTCTCCCACAATTCATCATTGTTATCAACAAACTGGACTGCAGTTGAAAACCAATGAAGAGAGATATATAACATACTATATATTTTCACTATTCTAAAGTATAAAAATATATCGTTATAAAAACTTACGCTAGAGAGGGTAGTGGTCTGTCATCGTAACGAGGTGGTGTTTGTGGTGGAGTTGTATGATAAAGGTTATCCAATAAACGAGGTGGGGTCGGCTGGCGTATTGGTTCTACAAAATATTAAACAGTATATTCTTATGAATATATAATCATCACAATCAATAAACTGGTGCTAAAAGGGACTGTAAAGACGTTTTCTATTGGGGTCACTGAAAGCATCAATTTGTACCATTCCAATTTTCAGTCAGATGTCTGTGGTTCCTCTAAAATTAAGCATTTCTAACACCACTAACCCAAAAGGTCTGTTGATATACAAGGACCTTCGGAATAGTGATGTCATAAAACACATAGTATATAGAATGAAATTGAGTTTAAAGTTCTACTTTAAATCAGAAATATTTTCATGTCTTCTACATATCTCGGTCAATATCTACCGTAATTCAAAACGTACCTAAATCTATTACAACTGGATGTCGGGACTGAAAAAAAGAAAAATTGAGAAAATAATATCTAAGTTCGAATAACATTGGCACATCTCAAGACATACGAGAACACAGGCTTTGTCATGTCACCCTCAAATATAGAACTTTGAACTTAAGTGTTTCGAAACACCTTGTGGAATTTTTCGTTAGAGGAGTCCACCACTAAACAATTATTGCTCTCGATTTTGTCATGCTTTGGAAGAGATATTTGGATACTAGAATTGTTTTGCTCATATAAATTTTAAAGTTGGAAATTCAAAAATCTTCACACTTACCCCAGAAAGTTCTAGTAGATCATTAACATGGAAGTCTTTATAGCTCTGTAGCCTCAATTCGTCCATTTTGATTTTCTTAATTTGAGCGTTATCATAATCTTCATTTTCTACTGCTTGTCGTTTCTCAATCTCCATTTTTCCTAGTTTTTCTCCAATCTGGTAAAAGAAACGATCCGATTAATTAATTTTTATTGAATTAAGAGCAGTGTATATAGGCAAAGCTTTTTTTGGCCCTCGGACCATAAAAAAAATTCCAAATTATTCCACCACCACTTCCAATATTGCAATAGATGTATTCTGCAGCATCTCAGGGAGAGGCCACCATGACTAGTGCCCTCTACTTATTTTTTTTGCCCCCCTCCCCTCAGGCATTTTCTAGATACGCACCAGTAAATATTGTAATTAACTTACTGTTTGTAGTTCAGAAATAGCAATCTTTAACTTCTTCGCATAATCATATCGTTCTTCTGTAAATATAAAACATACAATTTCAAAATCTGTTAATGAATTATAGTTTTCAAATTTTATATTACAACTTTGTTTCTTAAATTTTTTCTCCATTGTATCTATCATCTCTACCTAGTTTCTTACTACAGTTCTGTTCAAATCATGCTATTTTTAACCAATCAAAGCATGTCACGTAGGACTCATTATTGAAAGCATACCAAGACTTGTGGGATAGTCTACCCAAAGTACGGCAATATGGCAGTCTATTTGTGCTCGACTGGAAACAGATTGCACAATGTAACACTAACAATAAAAAATTTCAGTTCAGCTACTCACGTAACACTGCTTCTTGTTTTTTACGTTCAAGTTTTCTAATGATTTGAGCTATTTCTGGATCTTGGTACATATCAAATGCCAAGTCGTCTAACGGTGAAATATAATCAGGTCTGAAAATACGATAGATTTTATTTGTTTTATACATTGGACAAATAATTTCTCTGCCATCTTCAATCTATCCCTTGGCAAACGATTGAAAATTCCAAATTGCACAAGATCATTAAAGCAATGAGAATAAAGACCATTTAATCTGCTGTTAAACACAAATATCTTCACTTTAAACCTTTCATCTTAGCTCAAATATTTAGTTAGTCAAATTCCAAGATTCTCATGAATTTTTTGTGAGTTATAATATTCTGACTCAGATATATAACAAATTGAAAAAATAAAAATATAAGTTAGATTAAGCTAAATATATATTAAAATATAAATCCTTGAAAAAAAAAAAAGAGAAAAAAGATTATTAGCAACATTAACTCTAACTCTGAAATTGAAAATATTTCGATTTCAAGAATTTTCTAGAATGTTATTTTTTTTTTAAATTCTAAATTGAAAAATTCTGTAATAAAAAGTTACATTGTTAGAAATCTGATACTACTAAAAAAAAATTATTATTAAAAAGGACTATTGTTTGGGCATTTGCCGTATAAAACTATTGAAAATATTGCAAATATTAAAACAGTAGCTATAGGGATTGTCATTAAAAGATCATAACTTGAAAATAATAGGAAAAAAGATCTTTGATTGGTCATTATCTGTACAATAACTTCACTATCAACCAATCAAATCGTTAGAAATCTTTTTAAATTACAATTATAAGTTATGAAGCTTCAGCAACATGACCTAACCCTGTAAGCTATCTTAGTACTACCCTGTTCTCCATACTTACAAAAATACAAAGTCTGGTTTTAATGGTTGGGATTCATAATATTCTCTACAATCAGATTTTACGGTGTTATTTACAGAATAACAAGGGATTATTAAAATCAGAATAACAGGGGGAGAATTTTCAAATCAACTAAGTTTTTGAAGCTTTTAAGATAATGACTTCATAAGGCAAATAGTTTTAGCTGAATTGCACAAACCACAGACATCTGACTGAATATTAGAATTCTGCAAAACGATGCTATCAGTGTCCTTGATATACATACAAAGTTTAGAAAATCTCTTAACAATCCCTTTGGAATTCAAAGTGCATGCTTATCAAATCTATTACGAATTTGATCCCTAAATGATGACTTACTTATTGATATAACCATCAACAACAGGGTCTTTCATACTGTCATCTTTTTTATCACCCAGTATCAAAAAATCCTGCAAAAAAGTATAAATAACAACTATCATCCAACACGTTTTTTTACTTGAGGAGAACCTAAAGTCAGATTTCAATTCTGAAAGGTGATACAGATGGCTGAATAAAAGCTATTATCCAGTTAACACATAAATATATACCATAAACTATAAAAATAACGAATTTACATTTGAAAAGCATTTCATTCATATACTAAAATTCAAAATCTTGCAAGCACAAAAGAATTTGCAGTGCTTTGTTTATTATGATCATTTGACGCTAATAAAAATAAGGCAAATAATAAAGCCAACCTACAGGATCCATTATATCAATTTTTCTTGGTTCCACATTTTCACCAATCACATTTATTGCTATTAATCCAACCTAGAAAATATCTTTACAATAAACTATGCACAGAAAATATAAGTATATATTAGTACTGTCTAAAAAAAATGAAAAGAAATTATGTTGATGTGAATTTTATAAATCCAAAACATGCCTTAGCAGCATGAAATGAGCTTAAGATAACTTAGGTTCACTAGGATCATGTCGAATAGCTGATCCTAGGCAAAACCTTTTTGCATTGAACTTTCCCCGATCATCTGTAACCATTTACAGCTGGGTTGACGGTGCTACAGATCTCTGAAATACAACTCTGATTCTATTTTATTATTCATAAAGAACAAACCTGGTTATATAGATTGTACTTATTAATGTGATTCTTATGTACATTTAATTTCAGAAACACACCATGGGCGTCGACGTGGACAGATTTCAACTCCCTCGCCTTGTATCCCGTCTTTTCGTTGTCTGATAGAGCTACATAACTGAAAAATAAAACAGGGTTTAATAAGATTTGTACTCCTCCAGATTTTTCTTTTTTTTTTATTCAAATAGCAAAAGTGAGTCAATTCATAATTCGCTTAAATCAGAATATATTACCTCGACCAATGTTAGGATTGGACCATCAGATTGGCAAGCAAGCATTAAACTCATTGAGCCACTGCGACTCAAGTCCATCAACAATGTTTTATTTGAATGATAATATTTACCCTAGTCTGGTATATCTGGCGTTTTCTAACGTTGGTTTTATTCCATCTGGTACATCACCCACAAAAAACTCAATCTTGGTGGCTGAAGCAGAGAATAATTAATGATAGATAGGTTCAAAAGTTGAGATTTGAACCATTTTTTGTAAGGATAACAACTAAGGTTCACAAGGATCCTTTGTACCAGCTGGTCCTTGGCATTGATGTTTAGCGATGATAAACCTATACGCTAAACCAGATTACCGCTGCCTGACATATTATTATTAGTATTAGTATGACAAAACTGGCAAATAGATTTAAATCAAGAACTCAGATAACACTTACATATAAGATATTGATGAGCTAAAATTTGAATTTTCCGTAATCTGGATCGAAAATTTAACTGGATCACAATATCTTGTGGATACAAACAAAATCTGAAAAATATTTAAAATATCATGACCATTGATCAGTCATATTAAGTTGGGGCAGGTATAAGTATAGGGCTCTTAAGGTTCTTATATGAAAAAAAAAATCTACCAAAATCCAAATAAACTGCACTCATAAGGATACCTGTGCTAAAATAATGAGATGAGCTCCTGTAAATTAAAGATGTTCAGCTTGAAGCTCTGAGTAACATGTTTCAGGTTCTGTTTCAACAGGTCAGTTAACGTAAATGCATTAAGTTATATTTCAAGTCCAAGTTTTCTACTTAAAATACCTTACCTTGATGATTGCCAACCCTTGGTTAACGGACCATGAGTATTTAATTCACTGGCTTTATAATTATCATCCTGACCAGACACATGTATCACACGAAATGGAAGTTTGTACGGCATCTTTGGTTATTATTAGGTAATCTGAAGAAAAAAAACAGGTTCCATTTAAGTTGCAGGTATTACAAGTATCATTATATTCCTGATGATGGTGTGAGAACCAAATTGAAACTTGAAAGTTATAATTATTCTTGAAGTATCTATCCATTATAATAGTCTTATTTATCAATAACTTGTGCTTGAAAATATGCCATTGAAAGATTATGTATTACACTGTTTACCTATGTATGGTATATGAAAATTTCAAATTGGCAAATTTCATTGCTCTTTGTGGCATCTGTCATGTAAGTGCATTAGTAAAAAAGTGTATTTGACATTGTCATCTATTTAGAAAGTTTCCAAATTCCCTTATAATGATTCCATTTTGAGAAGCCAACGCGTAGAGATCCATAAGACTTAGCGGGGGATTTTCAACATTATTGTGTCCCTTTAAAAACTAATGAGAATACTACTTTCCTTTAACTCTAAAACTAGCTTATCTATAGCCAAGAATTTGTTCTCGTCATCCTTAAGCTAGAGTCTATAATGAATCAATAAAATAAACAGGATAAAAAACTTATCTATTTATTGAAAAGTGGCCTGGCCTTATCTAAATATTGACATTTTTCAAGTAACTTGGATCAATAGATTGTAAAAACATCATCAACTCTATAGAGTCTTCAAATAGCACTAGCATTTACCAATTTGAAGTACAATATATACTGCTCAGGATGACAGGAGAAACACATTGCCTTGAACTATATTCATCAAGTGATAATCAATGTTATATTGGAACTGTTTATATAAAATATAATATGTGCCCATTCTTTTAATTTATTAACTTTTTATGGGTTAAAGGGATTGTAAAGAGGTCTATGTAAATTTGTTATATATGTGTATCAAGGACACTGATAGCATCAATTTGGACCATTCCGATTTTCAATCAGACCTCTGTGGTTCCTGCAAATCCACTCAAACTAAGTGTTTGATGATGTCAGTAATTCCAAAATGTTTATATCACAAAAGGCCCTTTGTGGTAACTTTAATTAATATAGCAACCCTTCACTTCAATCTGTAAACATAATGTATCACCTTTTTATCATAATCACTTTTCAGACTTTTTAGACTGATAATTTGTTGTCATCCTAAACCCGAAGAACCCGTCTCAATGACAATTTAAATAAATATTTCAAAAGTTTCCCTTTCAAAAGAAAATATCAGCAACAAAGTATTTGAAACAATTTGATAAATTTTTAATTGTTTGATGATTTGAATGACTGAATTCTGTGCCCCAAGGGAATTACACTGAAAGAACTATAAAAACTATGATGACATAATTATTGATTTATCAATTCCTCTTACAGCAATTAGTCCTGTTGATACAAGAGCTATTAAGCTAACTAGTTCTCAAAGCTCTTGACGGATGCAGCTCTATCAGTTGGGTCATTTTGAATGTCAAATTCTTTATTCCTTTTTCATATTTTACCAAATATTCATTGCATAAATAAAATCAGGGGCAAACTGAACAGCTTTGGCCCTCAGACTATTAGGTTTGCTAGTGTCCCCACCCCCAATTTTTTGAAGTCATAATCAATGCATCCTGAATTTCTTGTCAGTTTGTGCTGAGGGGCATTAATTATTCTGAAGATTTTAACAGCACAATGGACAATTTCCTCTATAATAAAGCTTTGGTTAAGATTAATTACTTGTTTGCCTCTAAATGTTTGTCATTTGTCACAGAAAACCAAGTGCCACAAAGTTTCGGACTAACAACAGTAAGAAACAGACAGCCAAGAAAGTGACAACATGCCCATTCATGATTCCCTTTCTCAAACTAACACTTCAAAAATTGCAGACTAAATATGACAGCCTTCTAACCGATTACTCTAAATAGCAAAATAACTAAATTTTATTATAAACTTACGTAAATGTCACAGACACATTTGAAAATTTAAATCATTGAGGAATTTGTGATTCTTGACAACTGAATACACAGCTTCCAAATATTTCATTGGTCTAAAAGTTGTCACGCTGCTTCGAGAAAAATTGAGATGTCAAATTTATTCCAAAAACTTTATTTTTGCAAAAAATGTGGATCTAATTTCGTTAAATAGCCATGGCTGATATAGAAATTATGAAAAATCATGAAAAAATTTCAAATTTTAGTTGAAAAATTGTAAACATTTGTACGCCATCACGTGATGTCTAAGACAAAATGGCGGCAAATTAAAACTGGTTTCGTGTTCCTTAGAAATGTTGAGGCGGTTGATTGAGCTTTTCACCAGTGGAATGAAAGCTTACAAAGTGCAAGATGTCAGACGAACTGCAAGGTATGGAGTGACTGCCAAGAATTTTAAAGAACTGATAACAAAAGGATGTGAAAAGCTCAAGGTTTGTATTTGAAAATGAGGGAGGTGGGGGATTTAACCCAAAAGATCTTCAAGAAATCATACACAAGGTAGTCTTTGAAGGTAGATCTACTGTAAAATTTTAAATAAAGATGACCCAGCTCTGTTTTCGAATCAGTCATGCGTTTTAAGTCCTACTTTTCTGCAGAGGATTGGTCTAATGGCAACACAGAAGGGCAATGAGGGAAATTTTGTCAGGACAATGACTCTTTTCAGATTTTCAGCATACACATACTAATAAGTTTTGTATTTGAGCACTATTTTAAATCTTAATATAATTATCCATACACTCTGCATTATTTATATATTTCTAGTTCAAAGTAGAAGAAGTGACAGTAGTAGTGGAAGATGATGGTACAATAGTTGACTCAGATTCTTTCTTTAAAAAACTTCCACCACAAACTGTTTTCATATTTCTTAAACCAGGAGAAAGATGGAAAGGAGGTTGGTTTTTTAACATCTTTAGCTATGTTATTAAGTAGAGCATTGACTAACACTCCTCAATTCACAGTCAGAAACACTGCTGCACAGCCCCTGCAATTTGACCCCCACCTATGCTAAATACTGCACATCTCATTAGCCTTAGCTGTAAGCATTTTACTAATTTCAAGTCACAAAAATAAGTATTGTGTTTGGTCATTTGGGAGTCTTGTGAGAGAGGGTTTTGTTTTTTCTTCTGAAACACCTGATTATGACTCTTGCAGTGTTTTTTTTTTTTCATCTATAAGCATCTCTTCCAGAAATTCAGTACAACTAATAAAGTTATTTTAAGTTAATTCAGGATCATAACATTTTTAAGAATTTTTTTTCGGTTAATTATGTTATAACAAACAAATACGAATGTTTATATTTCAGCTGGAGCGTTGATCTATGATGCATTAAGAAAATTACTAGATTGTACGAAGAAGACTGAATTAGCAGATCAGATTCGAGAGTTTATGGGGGACGATGATGCCCCAGATAAAATCCACGTTATGTCGAGTTATATCGAGATGTTGGAAACTAACGTAGATTCTGAAAGCAGATACGAAGATGAGGATTGGTTTGAAGGTGAGGAATTTTAAGTGTCAAGAAATGACAAAGATTAGAACCCATGAAAACCATTATTCTTCAAGATACTACTGGGCTGACGAAACTAATATTTTCGTAAATCAAATTAGTCCAACTTTCATTTCTATTCATAAGTTAGTAGATAAGAAATTTAGGTAATCTTTTTTAAATGTTTGTTCCCATTTTATAAGCTTTCAAGATTCAAAAGTTGAAGATAAAATTTTTCTTATACTTGATTAGAAGTGTGATAATATATCTGTGTTATTACAGGTATCAACAAGAAATATAAAACTAAAAGTGAATTGATGAGAAATAGTGCTCAAACAAGAATTAGAAGTTATTATAATACAGTATGTATCAGTTAGTTTCGTATAAATAATTAACCCTGTGAATGCACCTGTAGTTATTAACCCATAAACCTGTAGCAGCTGAAGCGTTAGGGCAACAGATAAATGCAAAATATTCCAATTATGTAAGAAGTAATGATATGTCTATAATTTCAGGCAAAAGATCAAGTCGAGAAAGAAACGAGTGGAAAAGAAAGGGAACTATTGTTAGAACTCATTGAGGAAGTTTATAATGAATTAAAAGATAACGACTTTCATGGACAATATTTTGATCGTACGGCTCCGGCTAAAAAAAGATTGTGTGACAATAAAGGATGGTTTAAATGTCAAGGAGCGTTCGATTTAGAACGATGTGCACTACTTCATACAATAAATCCCTACGCCTCGCGAGGATATCGGCAGTTATTTGGTTTATGGAATTTGGATCACGTGTAAGTTTTTGTCTTTCACATTTTTATTCAAATTTTACAAATATTGTGTGGAAACTTAACATAAAGAAGGAATAGTCCATTTTGTTATAACCATACCCTTTATCAATTATTAGATGGGAACCTGGTTCACTTTATAAAAAGAGCTTAGTGATTTGACATTATATTAAGTGAAGAGGCTGGTCCAAAATCTTAATCAAATCTACAATTTTGCTATTTGGTTTTTTAGGATAGAAAAATCAAGAGTGGTGATACCAACTTTAATAGAGGCGGCCAAGAAAAAACCTAAATACCATGATTTAAACTGGAAATATCTATATAGTCTCTTATTTACACCAGACAATCTGAAATTAGTACAAGTTGCCTGTCATAAAAAATCTGCTCGGGAAGTCAGTATCAAATGGGAAAATTTTTGTGTAAAATGAAATTCTGATGCCCTTGCTTGCCCTAGGGAAGACCAATGGGTAGATTTCTGCATTAAATGAAAAGAATTTCAGCGTCGAGTGCTAACGATTTTGAGATTTACGTCTAGGATTTTTAAATCACTTTTGTGAAGTCAGTATTACATGGGAAAGTTTTTTTGCGTAAAATAACTTTTGGTGCCTTGGTTTTTAATTCATTTTTGTGGGAATCTCCATGAGTTTAGAATTCCAGATATTCCACATTTGAGACAACTTTTATCAGTTTCATAGATCAAAATTTTATTTTGTTTTTAAATAATGTATCTTTCATGAGTTTTATGAATTTTTTTTCCTAAAGAAAGTAATATTTTTTAAATAACAATGAATATATCATGTGCTAACCATATCTTTAATCCATCATTTTATATTTTTATACTGGTCTTTTGTTAATAAAATTATTGTTAATATTTGAAGTATTCATTTCAGTTTGTATATTGGAGGATTGGGGAGCCTTAAACAGTAGGTAGCTATCTCAAAGGCCCTTAGATATTAAGCACTGTTTGTGATAGTGACATCATACATGATCTAAGGAATCATCCTCTAATGAAGAATCTAAAAAAAAAATAAGTTAATAAAATTTTTATTAATCATCTGAACCCTCATGTTTCTTTTTATGTTTTTTCTTTTTCTTACAATTTGTTGTTTTAATTTCACTGTCTTTATCTTTCAACTTTTTCTTTTTTGGTTTAACGACCTCTTCCTCGACGGAGCTTTCATCCGATAACTCTGTTTCAGCACTATGCTTTCTTTTCTTTTTCCTTTTTTTGGGCTTTTCATTTTCGGATGTTTCCAAAATGTCACTCTCACATAAGTTTGTGTCTTTCTTTTTCTTTCTTTTTGACAATTTTCTTTCAGACTTATCCTCAATTTCATTTTCACTCAAATTTTGCTCATTGTGTTTATTTTTCTTCTTTTTATGTTTTTTCAACTTGACGTCTGCTTCCTGATTTTCACAAAATTCTCCGCCATTTTCCAAATCCCTTTCTGATGAATCTCTATTCCTTTCTTTGCTTTTTTTCTTTTTCTTTGATTTTTTGCGGGCAGAAGTCATTTCTTCATCAATGTGGCCATTTTCTAACTCACAGGGTTCTGATTGTTCATTTATATTTTCAATACATTCCTTGGCATCTTTCCGAGATTTCTGTTCAGTGCATGAATAATCAGATTGGAAATTTCTAGAAACGAAACTGGCTAAAAAGAAGCCATTAGTCATGTGATTAGCTGTATTCAGACGGATACAAAAATCAGAACAATCGTAACCCTCCTTTCCTCGTTCTTTCCATTCCGGCAAAATATTTTCCAATTCAAAGCTGTCGCCAAATTTTCTCAAAACTTCATCCACCACTCTTTCATTTTCCTCTTCGTGAATGGAACACGTTGAATAAACAACACGATGTACCGAATGAAACGTGAGAGCGTGTTGTAACAACAAGGATTGAAAGTTACTCAATTTACGCAGCCTCTTTTTGGTAATTGAATGATCGTCGTCTGTTAGGTCATTTCTTCGTTCAGCAATACCTGAAAATATTGACAAAGAAATTAAATCAAATCCATTATTATTATTAGCTATGTGGATCCCGCAGGTACAATGGAATGCCCAAAAAAGGGCAAAATTTGTCTTAAACCTTGACATTAAAAGGCACTTTTCTTGTATCATGAATTGATTGTGAAAAGAGCAAGAGTCCTCTACAGATTTACAGAAGAAAATGGACTTATACACAATAAAAATATTCAAGAAAAGTGCCTAATAATGTCAAGGTATCAGACAGACTTTGTTATACCTTAACATTGTGAAGATGAGATTTTTATAAATCCTTAAGTATAATCAGACAGCAAAATTTATTTTGAATCCTTACCAGAGCCACTACAAGAAGGATCAACTAGAATATATTCTACATCTTCACAGCCCTTGATACTAGGGTTTATCTTCATAAAGTCATTACATCTAATAGTTGTATTCTCTACACCAGCTTTCTCTATAAATTCTTCTAATGTCTTTATTCTCTCTTTACTCAAATCAAATGCTGAGATGCTCCTATAAATATAACAAGACAATCATAGTTTCCCCCCTAGTAACAGGCCTGACTACGCCTAAATTCTGAATAAACCTATCAGTCCACAATACATTTATCCGTCCATGTACAATCATAGTAGTATCAGTGCATCATGGGATTTTATTTTTTCAAATCAATATCAAGGTGATAATAGCTCCAACCAATTCAATCAGGGTCAACCTTACATGTAATATCCCATATCAATGTGAGTGATTTTCAATAATGCCCGAAAGACCTAGACTATAGTCACTTTTATATGGTCTCTTTGATATTCTCCAAGTAGGACGTATAACTGTTCAAAGGTCAACCTACCCTGTGTTATTCATAATGGCAGCCAGATGTGTTGTTTTATTGCCTGGTGCAGCACAACTATCTATCACCTTACTCCCTTCTACTGGGTTCAAAACATACGCAGGAAAACAGCTAGCCTAGAAAAAATAACAAAAACTTCTTCAGATTTCAAATTTCATAAGACAGGGCCTTATTTCTCAAAAAATCTATGAATGATTTAAAAAAAATCAGGGCTTTGGCTTGTTGCTGGTTTCCAAACCAAACTATTTTGCTTGTAGGATACACAATTTCTGATATCGCCAATCTAATGAGTTCACAAGTCAATTTTCACATATCTAATCTCAATCAAGGGTAATAACTGGAAAATTATTCATCATAAATTTGAAAAAGGTCTTTCTAAATCGAATCAAATTTGTGGTCTTTAGGTTTTTATCACTGTCGAAGAAAAAATAAAAGGACAACCTACTTTATCTTGAAGTATAATGGCACCAGACTGGTTTAAATAATGAGAATGGAAGTCAGTTCTTGGAGGAAACACCAAGAGATTTGGAATATCAGGATCTTCTACAAATTCTTCTTCATTTAAATTCTTCAGTGCCTCGTAATAGCTGAAATTAAAAATTGTGATACAAGAATTATATGCAAAACAGTTCTACCAACCACATAATTACTTGATATATACCCAAGAGGCTGGTAAAGTAGCCATTACCAAATGGCGTCGCACATCTTAAGTCACCATATTACTTGGAGTTAAATGTATTAGTGTTTTATTTCATTAACACTTAGAGTTCAAAGGGTAAAATTAAATAAGCTTACTCACTTATCTGAGTCAATGAGATCATTTCGTAATATCCAGCCTTCATTTTGAAATCTTTCCACTATTTCTTCTTTTGTTGATTTTAGCGTATTGACTCTGATATATCTAGGTAGACCTGGTAAAATAAATTGTATGTATCACAGCTCCACTTTCGAGGGGACACAATCCTATTATGATTCCTTTAAGACATGTCACAGGATTCTTAATTGTGTTTTTCAAATGAAACAATCCCATAATTTGTATACAACCGGAGTAAACTGACTTAAAATCAAAGACAAAATTTGCAATCAATTTATCAATGACCATTACATTTCAACAGAATGTTTCTGGAAAAAGAAAGTTTATTGTAGTAATTTCAGTGAGTGTAATGAAACCATTTTCATCCCATGGGTTTACTTGGCTAGAAACTCAAACTTACAAACTGAGTTCTTTGTCTTTTTAGCTTCTGGTATTTCATTATTTTCTTTCAACTTGTTGAACGATGATAAAACCACTCTTTTATGTTTCGTTATCAAAGACTGAAATAAAATAATATCAGATCAAATGTAGTTTTACACCCTATAGCTCTGTATGTCTACGTTATTAGAGTATAAATAATTATGAATCACACAAGTTTTATTAAGTCCTTATGTTTTTTTTTTGTTATAGTAAGATAAAGGGCACCACAAGACTGTCAAAAGTTGACATTTTACACTCATATGTCCTATATGATAAATTAATGGACAACACCATGCAGTGTACAATGAGTGAAATTTTGATTGCACAACAAGTTACAGTAGGACTTACACATACCCTAATTAACCCTAATAAGCTGTTATGTTTTAAATCTAAATACTTTATCTACAAAGGGTTAATAGACACCACCCTGCAGTGTACAATGAGGGAAATTTAACTGCACCAGTAATACGACTTGTACATACCCTAATTCTGCCAGCTTTTCCAAGACCTTTACCATACAGGAAATCATAGAGTAGAGTGATAGCAAGATATCTTAATTCTAAAGGATCTGTGGTTTCCGTAGTGAACAGCTGATTGGACGTTTCTTCGTTCCAGCCATACAATGTTAATAATTCTGTATCTTCCAAGATCAGCGTTAAAATCTTCTGATGTTTAAGGGTTTCACAAACCAACGCGAACAATTTTCTTTTATCCTAAAAAATGAAATGAAATAGTGTTTTACACCCATCATTTGTGCTCCTGATTGGGCTACAATACCAATGAAAGAGCTATTAAATTGAATTAAGGGTATAAAGAAATAGGTGTTTATTAGATTCATCTAAGCATAATTTTTTTTCAAGGAACTTGGAAACGTGTGAGGTGTCTGTGGAAAATCACGAATTTCAGACACCACTTTAAAGATACTCGCGGAAAGGTGGAAAATTATAGACACCGCCCTGAAAAGCATGTGTTTTTTGGTTTGATTGCAAGATTATCGACATCAAAACGATTTAAAGGTTACCTTTTCAGAACTTGAATACACCAATGTTTTCAACGTTCCCTTCTTTAAAAGTGCTTCCTTCAATACTCGTGCCGCTGTCAAGTAAACACTCATTTTGCTGAAAATAAACAAACGTGTTCATTGAAGTAGATTGAGTCTGGATAATTATGACTATATGATCATTTACGTCTGGACATAAAGGACTTGAGAAGGATTGATTAAACTGCAATGTACCAAAATATTGATAAAGAAGGGTGTGCTTACTCTTCTTAACTATAGATTGTATTTGAAGGCGTACCCAAGGCTGTATTATTTGTCTTCTAGTGAACTTATGTAGTTTTCCCGGTTTTAGAAATATCAAGCGTGTTGTTCTTAAAGGTCAAGGACATTAGGACAAGTCAAGGTCTTTACGAGGTCAAAGGTTACATCTCATGTGGTTTTCATAAGAGAAAATGGCTAATTTTCTGCCTGGTGGTGCCGAGGAATTTGACGATGAAGATGACTTCTTTATGGATGATGACGATATTAAAGAAGTCAATAGCTTTGACCAACCAAGATCCAGTCCAAGCAAACAAAATATTGCTCCTGAAAACGCTGACAAATCGGTACGATTGTACTTTCAATTTTGTTTACATGTTTTCAGAAAGTGAAAGTAAACATGTGTAAACAAATGTACACAAACATAATAATAACCAAAACTTTCTGTCCGAGAAGGGAGAACTGAGATATCTTTGCTAAGGTCACTCATAGGGTCTGATCTTGTTCACAGCCACAGGCTCTTACAGCCTGTCAAGAAAATCAAAGTCATTCCGTATTCGTATTCTTTTCAAAATCTGTGTAATGTAAGGTCTCTGTCAATGTCATGCAAAAGTTGATTGTTTAGATTAATTGATTATATGTTTTTCAGAAAAGCAGTAGTCCATTCCGTGTAAAATTAACAGTGGAAGACTTGAGAGTGGCAGCCATCAGAAATAATGTTGAAAAGTTAAAACGGTGTTTACAACAAGGTAGTTCGCGTCATATTCATTCATCTAGATAAACCTAATCCTATCAGGGACATGCAGTTGACCTAGCTGTAGCCTAAATGCGTAAAGATAACTGAACAAAGATCAATGCCCAAAGGTTTGGTCAAGGACCAGCCAGTAGAAAGGATCCTTGCGAACCTAAATTGTTATCGTTTATGAAAAGATGGTTTCTTTTTTCTTTCTTTTAAGCTGCATGGACTCCATCTTTGTCATGCTCTTAGATCTCTTCTTGGCAATCAAATTTGGCTTTATAAATATTTACTTTTTTGTGTGTGTGTTTTCCAGGATTTCCAGTAGATGCAATTCTCACATCTGGCTGGTCTGTTCTGATGTATGCTGCCAATTCTTCAAACCCAGATTCTGTGGCTTTTCTTCTGGAAAATGGCGCTGATCCCAACTTTGAAACCAGTAAGTTACTTGACTTCATTTTATACTTTATTTAAGAATGATTTTGAGTTATGCGATTTTCTTAAAAGGAGAGCAGATATCAGCTTATAATACATAAGTTGTGATTCTACAACAAATTTGTTGTTATGGTGAATTTAAGTTAAGAGAGTAATAATTCTTTATAAACTTCTTTTAGTTAAAAACTTTTTCAAAATTCCCATCCACTATGATACAGTTCAAAATATATCTTGCACATTTTTTTCCGGTTAGATAAATACTCAGTATTAATGGCTGCCTGTAGTTCTAACCAGCCTGCTGATGAAGTGTTTGAATGTGTTAGATTGTTGGTAGAAAAGGGAGCACAGATTAATGACTATGATAGGTAAGGCAAGAAGGACTAAACCTTTTACGCAAATGACTGATAAAAAGAGGAAATGTTTCCCTAAATTTCACGTCGAATTTGAATCCTTTTTGGGATTCCGAAAAGGGATACTGACAGATTAACTGGAGCTCTACAAACAGGTTAAGCCAGAATTCTTTTGATCGAAAATCAAAGTCACTAACAAGAAACAAGCTCCAAAAAGAGGTGTTTTTTTTCCTTTCCAGATATCATATATCACCCCTAATATCAGCTGCTAGAGAAGGACAAGTAGAAGTGGTAAAATATCTGTTAGATAATGGAGCTACCATCAATAAACAAGATACAAGAGGGTGGAGTGTAAGTACTGTATAATTGCAAATATAAATAATGCACGCTTACTCTCAAATAAATCTGGACAAATATCAGTCAAATCACAGCCCATTATTAAATATTGACCACTTACAAAATAGGATTTTTTGGCACTTTTCCCCACAAAAAAAAGTGCTTAGAACTCACTTCTATGTACATTGGGGGAGAGCTAGAGAAGCATCAAGTCCAAAAAACCGGGTTTCATCGATTTCCAAGACCCAAAAAATTGGATTTTGGCACCACAAGTAGCTACCTGTTGAATTTTGCTGATTATAAATATTATTTTGCTCATATTCCCAAAGTCCTACAAAGTATTGTAAACCTAATCTCTATTTCAAAAACTGGCTGTCCTGATGAGGATTTTGTATCCAAAGTATGTGAGAAGAACAAAGGATCTCGAATGAATAAAATTACAGTTTAGATTTATCATTGTAGGCATTATCATGGGCAACCCATCGTAACCAAGTAAAAGTGGTGAAGCTATTACTAAATGAAGGGTGTAACCAAGAATTAAAACATACAGATGGTTTGATGCCAGTGGATCTGGCAATAGGACAAGATAACCAAATAGTAAGCATCTTCACAATGTCAAGCTATTATGAACTGTGTCTAATACCTTGAGTGCAATAGCCACCTTTATTTGATCATGAAAGTATGAAAATGCAGAGATTTGGTTGTACGCTACTGAATACCGCAAATCAGAGCCCTTAATAGAATTGTAGATGAACCAGATCTTAGGTTTTTTATTCATAAAAGTGTTACAGATAGCTGAGAAATCTGTATGTATATTTGTTTGTTACTTAATGATGGGTTTGACTAAAATCTAAATATTGTAGTAATAAAAGATAGTTTCCTAGTAACCCTTTTTTAAAAAAATAAGTACCGGTATTTTTTGTAGTTAATAGATATATTAGAAGGAAAGAAACCAAGTGAAATGCCACAGACAAAAAATGAAACAAAACCTCAAATTAATGGAGGCAATGACAACACTCACAGTAATGGTTTTGACAGGTAGGCTCTTCGTTATATTTCTGGCTCCTAATCTGGACTTTTGTCCCTTTTTGTCTCTTATGCTGTATCTTTATTATTTTCTGCTATTCTGATATTTTCTTGAACTTTATAATTCCAGCGAGAGGAAGTTGGAGAATGGATCAGGAGATCATTCGAATTCTAAACCACCGCCTCGATTATCTAACGTTCGTGAGAGTGACTATACATTCAATACTTCGCCTAAAGTCTCGTTTAATTCAATTCGAGAAGCAATTGATCACAGTGACCGTAGTGACTCAAAAGAGCAAGAATCAAGTGACTCAAAAATCAAATCAGACAATTCTCTACCTTCATTACAAGTGAAATTGTCAGATTTTGTGAAATTTGGAGAACTAGAGTTATTTCTTCAAGGTTTAGGACTCAGTGATTTTGTAGAGTTGTTTCAACAGCAATATGTCAATTTTGAAACTTTTCTCTGTTTGAACGAAGAGGATCTCATTAATGTGAGTATAGAATATTGAATTTTAATGAATAATGAAAAATTGGTAAAGGGAGCTAATTGATATAATATCTACCCCTAAATATACTGGCTACCGTCTTTGCACTTTTTTTTGTGAATCAATTGTAAGATTTATTACCCCTATCACTTATAAGAAGTTAACAAGTTAAGCTGCTAAAGTGAAACTCGGTAAAAATATATAAATGTTGAAAAGACTATAGTAATAGATGCTTGGGTATATTTTACATAATTTTATTGCCAGTACAAGCTACAAGTGAAAGAGGTGCCAAGTTGACAAATCTAAATACCATTAGTGTCTGATTCAACTGCACCTCTTTTGTAACCACAGGACCAGACAAAGAGTAACATCAGGTGTTCTTAAAGATTTAGCTGTATCAATTATGTATTGTAGATGGGTATACAACAGTTGGGAGTTAGAAAGAAGATATTAGAAGGAATTCAGGCCGTACACAAGAGAGATTGGGAATCTAGTAGCCTAATATCACCACAGTATAAAACTAACATCAGGTACTGCTGTTTATAATCTGATTTCCCTCATTGCACACTGCATAGAATCAATATATAGGGTTGGAAATTGAAAAGACAGTTTAGTTAGATATCTGTAATTCCCCTGTGTACTTTCAGTATAGTTGATGCTGTTGCCATGGTTTCGAACCTATCAAGACATTTACTGTATATCAGTAGTTCGATAGTTTATATCAACGATCAAATCAAAAAAAATCCTCATCTACTTATTAATACTCAGGTGGGTACAGGTCATTTATGTTAGCAATGTGTTTTTTGGATATAGAATCCTTATCAGAAAAAACAAGCAAAGATACCTACTAACATCACAGTACAATGCTAACAATGAACACAAACCTTGGCCAGTTCTTAGGAGTTTTTAGGAACCTCTTCACTCATAGTACAAGCTTTCCATATTATTTTACCTTTCATTCTACCTGAAATTGAAGTAAACTGTTCATGTTACGTTTAAAATCGAACCATCCCCCACCCCCCACACCCTGCCAATATCTGAGGCTGGATTGACTTTTGCCCCCTCCCTTTTAAACTTCTTACTAAGGGAAGAGAATTGTCTGTGAATCCCATTTAATGCTGCTCCCCTCACCTATAGATTCCTAGATATACCACTACAGATATGCACAAATATTTTGATTGACTCTAATTTTTTTTTAGGGGAACATTGGTGCCAAACATTTAACTACACAAACAACAGACGCCTTACAGAGAGTTAATGATTTGAAAACACACATAAACACCTTAAATAAACGCCTGGAAAAGGTGAGTTATTAAAAAGACAACAACCCAAAAGCAGAGATGAATGAGGTGTCTGGGGACATGAGAATGCTTTGCCTCTCTAGCGACACCTTTATCACAAAGTGGAGCCAAAACAATGGTGTCCCTATTGACTTGACCCCCAATGAAATTGGGATGGTGCAAATATATGTGTCCCCAATACACATAAAAATTATAGAAAACATCTGTCGTCCCATTTAAGCATTCATTATATACAAATGTTTTAGTGGAAGACCCATAGACGTCTGATTGAAAATTGGAATGAATCAAATTGATGCTATCAGTGTCTCTGATACACATGAAAATTTAGAAAACCTTTTTACATTCCCTTTAAATCAATACATTTTGCCTTTTTGTTTCATGGATGCTATCTCAGCAATCTAAGCTGTGAATATATTTTTTCAGGAGATGAAGTTAATTGATGGTGAAGTACCAGATGTGATACAGAAGCGAAAAAATAAATCGGGAAGGGCTAGATATTTTAAAATACTCGTTGGTGTGATATTGGTACCCACTCTCGGTATATTAGTCTGGAAACACGACAATGTTAGTCATTTCATATCTCAGGGTATTGACAGAATTACTTCTAAATAGTGTAGAAAATGTTATACATTTATAGGAGTATTGAACACAGGGCCTTGAAGAAAATTGAACACGGAGCTTTGAGAAAGCATTGAATATTAATAAACAAAGGGCCTTGATGAAAATTGAACAATAATCAACATAGGTTCTAGAGAATTCAGGCCTTGAAGAAAATTGATCATGGACACAGGGCCTTGAGAAGATTATATAGTGTTTACATTGATCACAGAGCTTACCTCAAAATAGTTTTTGGTTTTCGTAGTAAAAAATCATAGTTTTTATGTGATTTTTTTAATTTCCTCCATAAGATAATAGGAAGCACTCCTGTTAATTGTAGCAGGATTTTTGTTTTATTAGTTATAAAATTATCTCACTTGTAGTTTACTTTCTTTCCTATTTGTCAAAAAAATCATACTTGTTTCTGAATGAGGCCTGTGACTGCTAGTAAAAGTTTATTCATCTATTAAAGGGATTGTAAAGAGATTTTCTATGTGACTAGGTAGTCACGATTGGTGACGTCATCAAACAGTTAGTTGTAGTGGAATTGCAGGAACCACAGACATCTGTTTAAAAATTGGAATATTGCAAATTGATGCTATTACTTTTCTCAATACACATACAAATTTTAGAAAACCATTTATAATCCCTTTAAGACAAAAAAAAATGGGTCAAATAATTTTTGACAATTCTACTGTCATTTTAAAGAAAAAAGCTTATCCACCATATCAATATATTTTAATGAATTCACTCTGAAGCTCTCTGAAATAAAGATAAAAAAAACACATTCTATCTTACATAATAATACTGTTCTGGTACAAGATAAATTATTTCATTCAATAAATATAATAACCTCAACTAAATGCATTGCAAACAACATTATCAAACTTGTTTGATAAATTAACATTATATAATCTTCAATATTATATACATACAATTATAACATTTTATGTACAAAATTTTAAAATAAGTATACAGAGTTTGGTCTTTTAAACAAAAGCAATAAATTCAGTCTTTAACTTCAACTAAATGCTTCACAAATAACATTATTATACTTGTGATGAAATATGATATGCAATTTGTGTATTATACAAATAAAGATATAAACAAAAATATGAAAAAAAACAATGAAATTAAAAGATAATTTAAATTCAAAAGCATGATACAATATTCAAAAAAAAGTGGAAAAAACCTTAAATTTTACATTTTTATATGAATTTCCTTAAAAATAGTATTAACAAATTTCATAATTAATAAATTCACTTCCAATTTCTATTAATTATATTTTTAATGAAAGGAACACGAAATCGTTTTTAGGCATGATCAACCATCTTCACAATTCTTTAATGGGTTGTATTAGATTGTATCCTCCTGTCTGATGAGTGTGTTGATTATGTTCTAGGAGCATTACCAATTCCTAGTACAGTTTTATAGCTTCCCATTCCATATTTACCAACTAGAATACAAAAAACATAATCAGTTAAGAGGAGAAAAATGTAGGAGGGGTGCAAGGACCCACCACTCCTGTACCTAACTCGCCAACCACTCAACGGGTCAACCTCAACCACACCCATAACTCAACCCACCAACCACTTAATCGAGCCAATCGTTCAGACCACTCCGGCACAACCGAACGCATCCAATTACTAATTACTCAGTCAGACCAAATATCCAACAGACCCGCTAATGAACTGCAATAGCAGTGCTGTCGTATCCCGAATACGGGTTATGACATTGTCCATAGTCTTTTTATGACGAATTGGGATTTGGTTTGGACAGATGTAACACCGCTCAGCCGAACCAATAAAAATTCCAACTTACAGTTTGTAGGATGAGGTTTTTCAATCAACCAGAATCTGAAGCCATCTCGAGCTCGTTGATTATAAACTGTTTTTAATGGTGGAAGATGTGTTCTATTGACTTGAGGTGTGGCTTCCATACTATAGAGATCACTAGATTTATAACTCTGTTGTTTGTGACTTTCTAGAGTTGTTGCTGGATCCCAAGACAGGGATACGACTGAAAATATAACATTGATATTGGGGAGGGTCATTTCTAAAGGGGCAGGGGGCAGGGCAGAACTGAGACTGACACAGAGCCCCAACTACTCTCGAATTTCTTAAGAGATCGCAACTCATCTTGTGCCTGCCTATTCATAGAAAGATTGTGGTAATATCACCTTATTCGACAATGGACAATTTGTGTGGTAACTTTTCTAATTCTGCTCATCAAAATTTTAAGCTGACAAATGTGTCGGGTGTAAAAACTATAACCTAAGGTCTAATATGTAGAATTTATCCGAGACAATGGGTTCTTTGTATGAAATGTAATGAAAGTTTTACCTCCAGGAGAATCTTGATGAAGGTTGTTCATTTCAGAGTCTTCACATATATTATTCTGAAAAAGATAAGTAATATCAACTATTATTTTCCTGTCTTATCGATATATTTTATATCTGAAACACATTCAGAGCCAGAGCTGGATGATATTTTGAGATTTAATCAATATCAGCTATAATCTCAAGAAGGCTCTTGAGGATTCCTTTTCCTCGGTTATTTTAATGTGGATCTGTATACCCGGAAAAACAATTTCACTTCAATTTCTGGCCTATCTTCAGAGCTGATAGTCGTACTTCGGTCTCCATAACCTTCAACTTGATAACGAATAAAGCTATTAAAGAAATTTCACTCAGTAAAAGAAATCAAGGCTGTATTTACAGGTGCATATTGAAGTACTTTTAATCGATTTTTGGTATTCAATTAGTCCCAAGTCCTGCGCATATATACACAATATTTTTTATTCATTCTAATTCATATACTATACTACTTTACCTATCATATATACATGTAGACATAACCAACGCGATCATTTTATGCCTTATGAATACCGAATATAGAATTTTTAAATGTTCGTGTAATGGCCCGCGACAATCTTTGTATATATGCATCAGATATTCGTACTATTTAAAGAGAAATAGACGTCAGAGCTCAATTTCAATCTGTATCACTTTTCATAAATAGCATCTTACGTTCAATGTTTATATGGTTAAAAAGTAGTATAGAGTTTGCATTAAGAGTTGAGATCAATTACAGTTATCTACGTATCATTTTTATGATAGTCATCTAAGTGTTTGCATCAACTGAGCTCAATTTGAGCCAACTGTAACACTTTTTATTTATAAAATATACGTTCAGTTCGCCTACAATTCGAAAGTGCGCCGTTGGACATTTGCTATTACAAACCATAAAAACTAGATATATGCAATAGTAGTACTATGAGAAATTATTGTCCCAAAAAGTGCTGAAAGAAGTAAAACTCCATTTCATTGAAATTTGTGTCCTTCTACGCTCCCTTTAAACTTTGGAAATCTACACTGAATCCCTTACAAGACATTTCGCCGCCGACGGGAGTAAAATTACCGTAACAATCTTTAACGAGGTGTAAAACAGCTTAATCCTGTAAACCTTTTGTAAATCTTGATTAATCCCGGATTAATTGAGATCAGCCCCTGATTAGTCAAAATAAAAAGGGCAATAAATCTATTGTTGAAATTGTCCCCTACTAATATTCAATTATTTTTTTATATCTATCGATAGTATATCAATTACAGAACCCACGCAGCCCTATTTGTTAACTCCTTGTTCTCTGTTAGATTAGTTTACTTGGCTATGGAAGGAAAACGTTGTCAAAATCTTTCCAAAATTTGAGAGTGACACCATGTTACACTCTGTTCTTTCTGTGAAATATTATTTCCAGACTATGGAAGGGGAACTGAGTAAAAACTTGGTTCCTCTTGTTTTGATATGCAACCAACGTTGGTTATTTGTTCAGCCCTTGTTCTCTATGAGGTTAGTTAACTAGGCTATGGTAGGGGAACTGAGTCAAAAACTGTCTGAAATTTGAGATCTATGTTCACCCCTTGTTCTAGTTAAGATTAGTTAAATAAACTATAGATGGCGAAATATGTAAAAATCGGCCGCCATCGCTTGTTCTCTATGAGATAAGTTTACTTGACTATGGGAGAGGAACTGGGCCAGAACCTGTCTTCTTAATCCTTTGCTCTTGTTGATCGGATTACCAAACTATGGTTCAAGACAAACTATGTAAAATTCACCCCGTTGTTCTATGTGAGATTCGTTTACTAAAGTATAGCGGATGAATTGAACCAGAATATGACTACAAATGTGTGTACCCGTTGTTCTTTCTGGTACAAGGAAGTCCTTCTAGTTCCAAACTTACGCAAATTGTTGTATCTCGTAGAAGGCTAGGTCTAACATAACCAGGTCTGGTATATTTACCTTTAGTCGTAATTTGGCCCAGTGATCTGTTTTAGTCTTCTGTTTCCTCATTGGTGTTGGCTTTGACCAAAACGACATGCTGAAAAATACAGTATTAATATACAGTCTACATGCACGATTTTTGTCCTGAAAAGGGATACTGTTAGATAAGTTTATTTATAAATATCCATTCCTTTAGTTTGGGGTCGAAGGCTTTTTTGTCGTATCGCCATCACTATCAGCATCAGAATACTTCAATTGGAAGAAAACAATCGGAAATTTCTTTAAAACAAAAAACGCACGAACAAATTCAAATTTTCATTTTGAAAGGCTTACCTGTGTAGTGTTTGATTAAACGATATGAATGGAATAACAAATAATGAGAGATGAACAAAAGTTGAAAAATGGCTGACTACGTCTATGACGTCACAATTATGCCTACTCTGACGTATTTCGATAAGCGGATAACTTAATTTTCGTTCAATACTCTTAAGCCTGCATTTTACATTACGCCTACGCCATCAACATTTTTCAAGAAATGAAACCTATTTGACATGACATTTTAAAATTTGAATTTGTATAAAATCTTCGCAAATAAAAGATATATGGATGGGCGGAGGGGTGGGGGGAAGGGGTACATCAAACATTTTCCCACATAGTTGATCTCAAAAAGATCTCTCTTAAAAAAAAGTGTAACTTACGTTGTCATCCTTGGTGTAGGTGGAATTGCTCCTGACATTCTGTTGAGTTCTCCAGGTAAAGAATAGTTTCAGTTGCAGATGAATTGGTCAGTGCAGACTGTATTAGATATTGACCCTAATTAAATACAAATTATGATTAATTAATACACAGTCTTATCAATATTTCTCTTTGATGTACCGCCTTCATCATAATTAATACTGGTATTGGACCTCTGACATGAAATTCATGTGTAATAATTCTCTTATCTTATATGCGCTTGTTGAAAAATATATACTGGGAAATATGCGTTTATGCGGAGAGCGCTATATGTTATGCCGTATCCAGCCGAGTTAGTTATGTGACAAGTGCGTCAGAGCAAAGTCCACATTTTCACATTTTCTCCAGAGCTTATAGTGCTCCGGGCTGTATCCATGAGGTTCCAAGCTGTGTACGGTATAGATCTCTCGACAGTTGGAAATCGAAAAAGAGTAGGCTATGCCGCTGTTCCCCCAATATACACTGCATGGTGTTGCCCGTCTTCATTAGGTCATTAGGTGCAACAGAGCAAGATGTATATATACACAGAATGGTATACGTTACATTTTAAATGTATGCTATATACGTACCTTGCAGTATTGTCACAAAGCCTATCAACCAGTGAAATGAAATGTAAATAAAATCAAATAATATAGTCGGATATAGGATTAAGATTAGTATCCATGACGCCGGGTAATATCTACTGTATCTCTATGTTTAAAAGACTTTGGATTAGATCTATAGCCTAGATATTGGGGGTTTAAAGCCGACACCAGACCAACTTGCACAAGCATTGACCGAGTTGCCGAGTCGACCGACTTCCAGAAGCACTGGCCGACCGGCTGTGGCATCTGAATTTTTTCTTGTTGCATTAAGATTTTACTGACAATTAGGAGGATTCAACCTCACCTAGCAGACGACAATCTATCCTGGATAACAGGGAGTGAAAGCCTACATCGGGCCTGGGGAGAGGGTGGAGATATCTGGACTAGAATTAGAGTGGATATCCAGATATAGTGTAATGACAATGTCATCCAGACACGGTTAGAAAAACTAATCATGGAGTCTGAACTGGGTCATATAAGGTCTATAATAAGATAGTATAGGGGTTGGTTTGAACATTGGCATTTTCCTGAGTTAGGGTTGTCGGTCTTGCTAAAGAAATAAATTAACAGTAGTCTAGGTAATTCTTTTTAGGACAAAGTTATCTCCCTTGAATATGTTATACGAAAATAAACTTTAGCTAGCTCTATCTCTCGCCATCTTGGAATTTCAACACGAAGTTGGAGAAGTGCCACTCTGAATTACTAAAGACAATTCGAATGGCGGGCTTGCCGAGGAGAATTTTAAAGGTAGATGACATCAGGGCATTTTAATGCAAATAGAGTTTCATTTTGACTGTTACCTGGCGCTCGTAATTGATGTGATGTCAATTTTTATTTAGGGGAAACCGACAACAAAATTTCAAGCACTTTCTCATCAAACAAGGAAAAAGAAGCCATTGTTTCTATTTATTGTTATGTAATTGACCGGCGAATGAATTATATTGTCGGTCGTACTGAAAAGTTCCAACTCTTGGTAGAAATTTTCGTTAGAGTAGTCGACTACTGATAAGAAGCTGGATCAGACACAATTTCATCATTGTAGTCTACGTCTGTCTCCCTTTAAAATTCTTGATGATCCCAATCAATCCTATTAGTTTTCATTCCATTTGACAAGTAGCCTTGGCATAGCAGAGTTTATGACATAATTTTATGGCCAAGAATACAGATGATTCTAATTTCTCAAAGCCATGCAAGTGGGGTATTATGATAGAGCTCTCACCTTAAGAAGATGGAGAGCAAAATTTAACCAGATATAGAGAAGTAACTTCAGACTAATTTTGAAAATTGAATGTTAAATGTTAAAGGATTGGGGTTCATTTTATATCTTTAGACAGCTTGGCTTGGCATTTAATTGTGTAATATTTAGCTCTTATTGAATATTCTATTTCAATAATGGATTTGAATTCCAGGAAACACAGCGACTGATCCAGGAACCAGTGCCTGGTATTAGTGCGGTGCCTGATGAAAATAATGGTAGATATTTCCATGTTGTTATAAAGGGACCAGCAGAGGTATGCAGACTTCTTGATCTTTACACACTTAATTACTAACTAAATGCTTAGAAAGTTCCAAGTTTATACCAAGTTCCATGGCAAGTTTGGTTCATAAAATGACATATTATATCTACAACAATATTCTCTTGTGACATATCAGCCTTTGAGGCCACTACAATGATTGCTATTGTGAATGTCACTTCTGGGGTCAGGCAGGACATGGTCACACTTGTACTAGGCAACACCTGATGTCATTTTAAGATTGGGTTTGTGTATAAGACTCAAATAATTAAAGAATTTATTATTATTAAAATACTTCTTGGTTAGGGCTGGGTAATATGATTGACATAATCGATTATCGTCGCTAGGGATTTATAATTTCGATTATCGATTGTCAAATTTCATAATCTTATTATTAATTGAATTTTTCAGTCTCCATACCATTCAGGAATGTTTCAATTAGAATTATTTTTACCTGAAGAGTACCCAATGTCTGCTCCCAAAGTCAGATTTATGACGAAGATTTATCATCCCAATATAGATAAACTTGGTAGAATTTGTTTAGATATTCTTAAAGGTAGGGTAACTCTAGATATAACAATAAATAATTGGTACAACATTGAGACTTTTAGGGTCCCATTGAGTCTTTTCTATGGTCTCTTAGAGCCTTCTCAGGGTCTCCTATTTGATCCATATCAAGTTTATGACAAATTTTTGTTCTAAAAGGTGATACAGGACGCCCAAATTACATTGTCATAATAAAAATTGGAAGAATTTAAAGCAAGAAATCAAAAAAGAGAAGATGATTACGATTTATTTAATTTGATTCTTAGAAAAATGGAGTCCGGCACTACAAATCAGAACAGTACTTCTTTCCATCCAGGCATTATTGAGTGCCCCCAACCCTGATGACCCTTTAAGTAATGATGTAGCTGAACAGTGGAAGGCCAACGAACAGCTGGCATTAGAAACAGGTAAGATAAGATGATCATTCATCCAGGGACCTTATTTCCGAAAACTTGCCTTCAAAACATGTCAATACAGGTAAGAGGGATTGATATGGAAACAGCGTCTAGTCGTACGGATGGGACAATAAACCGAGGCCCCGTGTGGTACAGGCTGTGTACGTTAAAGATCCCTCGACATGTGGAAATCGAAAAAGATCAGGCTAATGCTCCTGTCCTGTCATTAGCCCACATGGTGCAGAAAACTAGGAAGTAAAACTCCATTCATTTCATGTCATGTCTAGTGGTTTTGTTAAGCCTCTCGACAAATTGGCATAGAACTGAAAACAATGGGTTTCATAATTGAATTCTATACATGTCAATTCTGGTGGTGAAGTTAGAATCAGAGGACTGTTACATGGGAATGAGTGTAAGGTAGTGGGTCCAAATGTTAACAAAGGAAACTGCCAGTTTTTTTAGACATATTAAGTAATGGAAAATCGGAATTTCTGCTAAAAGTAAACAAATTTCATTGGTTTTCAACCTCATTGAAATATATTTCTTGCGTTTTTCCAGCGAAAGAATGGACTCAGAAGTATGCTAAAGACAAAAAGAACAATATACAATGATAAAATGAACTTAGAGAAAGAAATACAATCAAGATATGATTTAAGATGATGTATAATATTCAAAGACAATTTTAGAATTTAAGTCACAAGACGACAACATGTTTGTTGCTGTAAGCCTGATGACATCGCTATGAATTTCAACATTCAATAACTACGGCTCAAAAATGGAAACAAACCTTGTCAAGATGGCTTTTATTATGTGTGTCTCCAGTTTATTGTGATCCATCAAGACTTGTACAGAATCCATTGTCCCCCTTGATCCACAGTGATCCACTTTTTCACATGAAAATTATTTAAAGGGATTGTAAAGAGGTTGTTTAAATTTTTTATGTGTATCAGGGACACTGTTAACATGAATTTGCACCATTCTAATTTTCAATCAGTTGTCTGTGGTTCCTGTGAATGACTTCACTAATTGCATAAAGCAAAAGCATATTTTGCAATTAGTGATGTCATCAAACACTTACTTTTTTGTGGAATTGCAGAAACCACAGACATCTTTTTGAAAATTGGAATGGTGGGAATTGATGTTATCAATGTCCCTTATACACATAATTTTTTTTAGAAAACATCTTTATAATCCCTTTAATTTCAAATTTAACCCCTTGTGTGCACTATAAGGTTAGCTTGTATTCATGGAATACAATAAGGTATTATTTTAGTAAAAAAGTCGACTGCATTGTGTAAATATTCTATAATTTGTGTCAAAAAATTATTGATTGAAAGACGATTGCCAAAAAGACCCTTGGGCAAGTTGTACTAAAGAACTTAGGGCCAAGTGTCTAAGCTTGTATATGAATAATTTCCAAGAGTCTTATTGCTTAATTGGTACCTTGATGCTAATAATTTCTTTGGATTTGATTGGTCGATATGGCATCTGCCATGATATCAACCAATCAGAGTTCCTTATACTGTATATTTATGATTAAGTTATGAATTTTGCTGACAACATGTCCAAGGTTTAATCTTAATTATCTAATACTTAAATGTATCTCATTGGTCAATTCTGTTAACAAAATATTATTGTCCAATCAGATTACTTGAAAAAAATTTGAAAAATAAGCCATGTATTATACTGTTTAATGTAATACTAAATGTCTTAAATCTCAACTGAAAATTAAAATTTATTTGCTTAAGAAAAGTTGTTATTTTCGCTAATTCTGCGGTCAGCAAAGTAAAATATTTATAATTCTTAGCAATTCGATTGGTCTAGATTGCAATACAACTAACCAATCAGATTCCTTTTAATTTTTTAGATTAATAATTCTATCATTTGATTGGTCTAAATTGTAACAGCAAAAGGAACCAATTGGATTGGTTGTAATTAGTTAAATTAATTATTCTTGCATTTGATTGGATAATAGTGTTGCTGTCACTTTTTAGACCGATCAGATTTATCCAATCTATAATGAATAATTCTGGCAGTTAATTGGTTTATAATATTGCTGGCACACTTTAGACCAATCACATTTGTTTAAATATTTACTGCCTTCAATTAATTAGCATTTGATTGGATAAGAAGTTTGGCTGGCACACTTTAGACCTATCAGATTTGTTGAAATTTGCTTCCACCATTTTTGCTAGTTAAGATACTTGTGACAGCCAACCCCAGTTATTTGACTGAATAAATATGTACAGTTTGATTATTATGTTATTTGAAAGCCAAACAGTTTGAAAGCTATGTAATGTTTTGAACCAGAAAGGTAAGCTTATATGTTAAATAGAGATCTATCTTGTACAGTCAAACTTTAAAGGGACAGGTGCGCCATCTGTTTGACCAATCGTACCTTAGTCTCAGAAACAGGAATTATTTTAGCTAAGCTAATAAGTAACAGTGTTCACAGCTCACCGTCGAAACTTGAGCATTCAAATGTATATTCAAGACCCAAACATCGTGCACCTGTCCCTTTAATATTTTTTTTAAATCAAAAACTCTTATAATGGTTTCACTTGAAGGAAACCTAAACTGGTTGTCTGATTTGAGTTCTGAAAAGTGACACAGATAGCTGAAATGTAAGAGTTTCAGCTGGTAAAGCAAATATTTAGCCAGTAATGCAATTTCGATCCATGCAATATGTTGCCGCTTGCGTCAAATTTTTCCATTTCGAATTTTACGTTGAATTACATATTAAGTTTAAGCTGTAATATTATTATTATATTTTGTTTGCTATCTATGTTATAAACTTGGAACTGTAATTATTGCTTCTGTATCAAAATATGAACCTTTTTTTTCTTCATATAAATAAATAGCTAAAACATTTTCTGAATTTGTTGCATTGGAATCAGGAGCCAAGTATGTAATCACTGAATTTTGAAAAGTGAAATGTAGCATTCAAATCTGGTGCTAAGTTTGAAACCACCACCATTATCAAATTGATGTGTTCCAATGCTGAAATATCCGTAGCCTCTACTTATGACTTAGGCCAGTGCTTTTATAAGAGAAGAGAGTATCTCTTATAAAACCTTATACCACTGAATATTGAAAAGAGAAATGTTACATTCGAATCAGGTATCAAGTGCCAATCACTGGATATTGAAAGCTGAAATGTTCATATCAATGTTCAAATTCATATCAGGTGCCAAGATTGTAACCCAAACCACAAACTATTAGATTAGAAAGTGATACAGGATAGTTCTCTGTTTCAAATTTCACTTTGGCCCTCTTCCCACTTGGTTATCAGACTTAATATTCACCAATATCCAAAATTAATGAAATTTTTTTTTATTAATTTTGACTTTATTTAGGTGATAATAATGATAAAAAAGCCATTGAATGTAAATATAGCCATTATATAAAAAAAATGCACAATTATTTCAGTATTAAAGATGCTATAGATATTAAAAATTAAAATATATTGCATATTAATAATAGAATAGTAATAAAAGTCAGCAGAAATATCTTTGCATGGTGATTGATTGTTCCAATTCTGCCAGTTCCAACACCCCCCCCCCCCTCCCCCCCTTCGAGTATACCATACAACGTTGAATCCTCAATGCACATCACAGAAAATTTTAATACATTATAATGACAAAAGAACCTGACTCAAACCTAATGTCATTTACACCACACCCCTCTTCAATAATTTGATAGATGGGGCCATGGTTCACTTTATCAAATGATCTTCAAATGAGGTATCAAATTATCTTAGATACAGAATAATCAAGCAAATATACTATTAAAGGCTAAATGGAATGGAATGCAATGAAGTACCAGGTATTTTGCAGTAATCCCTTAACCTTTTAACAAACACAAAAAAAAAACGGTGGGAATCTAAAAAATTTTAAGGTGAAATTGGTGCACAAAAAACCTCCCCAAAATATAACTTAAACATGTAAACAAAATCTTAATCAATTCAACAGTAAGATAGAGCCAAGCCTAGCTGCATATAGATCCCTGGTTCCCAACCTGCCCAAAGGGAGATGGAAGGGGGTACATGCAGGCCTGTTGGTAAGACTTGGCTTTACCTTTGAACTGTTGAATGAAGGAACCTAATTAAACTAAGATTAAAATTTAATTTCTTTTTTTCTGATATTTTTGTTCTCCATTGTAATCTAACAAGTTTTCTATCATACTTTTGTTCTAATGATGTTACTTTAACCAATCAAAATGTAGGACTTGTTTCTTAATATCAATGGAAAACTATGGGATAGAAAAGAAATTTTAATCTTATTTTAAAATAAGATGGAAAAAAGGAACACAATTATTACGTATTGTTGAAAACATACCAGGAAATAAAAGAGTCAAACAAAATTAAGGAGAGGTCGCTGAGGCTGATTTTTCGCTGGCTTGGTAATCGGGAGGGGAATCTACTGGACCACGGTAAGGGGACGGGTTGTCAATACTTTCATAGGGCCCCTGGTGACCACTGCTCTGCCCTGAAAGAATAAATAAAAAAATAATGTTGGTGTGTAATAGCCGTAGTGTTAATCTTACTGATTTTTCATGGTATAAGTCAAACTCATGATGGTCATAGGTTCTTATTCCGGTCAGCATTTGAAAGTCTGGTGACCTTTAGTCATCTTTCCACATAATTCCAGTCGACTAGCAATAAATGGGTACAGAATAAGTCATCTTTCCCCCTTTTAATAATTGGGTATGGTAAACCAAAGAAGAACGAAGAGTATTGGCCAAGTAATCGGTATACAACTTCTTCCCTCTTTTATATCATCTATTTTAAGCCTTTCACTAAAAATGCATTGAACTTTTTGTTCTCATGAAATAATCATTAAATGAAAGGATTAGATATCTAAAAATAACACACGAAAAAGGGTCCCTGACGTTCATCAGACTTACCTGAACCAAACCCTGGAACATTGGGAATACCAGGTATAAAATTATCATAATCTCGAGTCCGGCTCAATAATATTCTATACAACAAAAATATCGTGACTGGCTTGATTATTAAATTCAATATACACATACTAGTGTGATTATTAAGGAATATTTGATTATTTCAAATGTTTTGATAAAGGGAAGTGTGTCATCTATATCTAGCCTTTGATCCAACAGGCTGTTATTAATGGCTAAAGAATCATTCCATTACTTTTTTTAGATCATGACTCTAATTTGCTTTAAAGATTTTTAAATATTTATAGCAGCTTTTGTCATAGCGATGTCATAAAAAAGCTTTTTGACTGAAAATAAGAATGGTACAAATCAATACTATCAATGTCTTGAATACACACATAAACTTTAAAAAGGATACCCAAGTGAAAATCTAAATTCACTCAAAATACCTGTTGATGCTGAAAAAAAAAATGAAAGTAAAATCAAAATGGAGGGATCATAAATACCCACAATCAACTAGACTCCTGTTGGTATCAGTAAAAGGCAACACTGACCAAAAGTAAACTAAGCAGAGGGGACAGATCAGGCATGTGAACTCAGTACAGCAACCCTCTAGCTTGAAACCTTCCCACACCCATCACAATGATAATAATTTGTCAGGCAACATAAATCACCTCAATTTTACAAATGAGCTCTTCCAATCATACATAATACAGTTTCATGTTGGTAGAAAGTATGCATGTGTGGAAGAGTTCAATAGAAAGTTGAGGGGTGTCAACTAGATGACTGGCACACTACATCCAGCCTTCTACTGGTATGTGTAAATTCTTAAGTTCATGATAAACTTACAATTTCTGACTAGATCTTGACCCCTGGGTTCGTAAATTCCCAGGAAAATTATATCTTGTATAACACTGATTAGTAAACTTACAATAAACTGAAAAAAAAACATAAAATGCCTCATAATTTTGTAAAAAACAGGAATGTATTATTTAGTTAAGAAAAATGCCGCATCATTGAAAGCCATCAAAAATTGGACGAACCAGATTGTTACGATAAACTTACATTGTGTTGATTGCTCCTTGTATTACCTCAAATTGAAGTGGACTGTTGGTGATTATGATTTTAACTGGATCTGGATGTACACAAATAATTTTTTCTGAACTATACTCACCAATAAAACTGCATCACTAGATTCAGTGTAAAAGATGGCGATGATTCCAAATGATAAAATAAAAATATTCATATAAACATAACTAACTGGTAGAAACGCTGGAGATTGTGCTGCCCTGAAATATTAAGGGATAGATTCATTAATATCGAATATGTAGATGGTAATACCGTCTGCTTGGAGTCAAACACTGAGTCAAATTTTGAATTTACCGTGCGTTCAAATCAACCAACTTTACGCATAGTACAACATATCCACACTAAAGTCTATTAATGTCAATACCGGTACGTAATATATTTATCGCAATCTTTAAAACTTTTCACCGCCATTTTCCTGAAGGCCATTAGTGATTTGATTAGATGTATCAAGACATTAGTGTATAAAACATTCGGATTTGGTACAAACCTATCAAGATTAGGCTAAAATATGGACTTAAATATCAGAAAACGACAAGGATGCTAATTTGTAAACCTACGTCAGGCGTTCATTATTGTGTTTTACTATAACTTACCACATAGACAGCATGAAGTGGACAAACACTATAATCTGAAATAAACAATTATCATGTGATTAACAGACTAAATTAACATGACATAGTCTGATATTTCGGACTTGAAATAAAATTGACAAAATCCATATCAATAAATTAAATAAAACGTTATCACAATTTCTAAACAAAACAAAATGGCAAGAAAAAAAACAAATTTTAATTACCTTCAACATCAAATTTGGTGGCGACATTCTGTGCGTTGAATTATTCTTACCAATTTGTAGAAAATTTTAAAGATCTTAGCGGTTTTAAAGCGAAATATACATCACAGTCACGAGACGAATGTTGTGGTGTTGTTGATTTTTTTTTTGATCGTGTCAAAGGTCAAGGTGAGATCTGTACTTAGTACATTCGATTCTGCGAATAAAACCGTATTCACGTGGATGTAGTTATTCATCTCGAATAGCGCCGTTGTAATTTGTGAAGCACAAAAATAGAATTTCCTTATTATTGTGGAGTTTATAGGCTAAACAAATACCCATTCATTCACAGAATTTCAGACATTTTATTTAAAATACAAGAAAAGTTTCGAACACAACATTTCATGAACAAAGTAAGATTTCTCTCCCCTTGTGCTAGTCCTTGTTAAAAGTAAAAAAAAGTTTTTTCTTTCGAAAATTTCGTTTTTCGATTGAGAATTGTATAATTAGAAACAAACCATCCAGGTGAGCTTCGTGTCCGTTCTAAGCCGTCTGTCTATTTGCATTTTGATTGCTCTGACTCTGACACAGTCGACTTTTGGGATAAACTTTCAGTTTGTTTCTTAGTCTCGATTATCACACAATAAAATGATCGGTTGGCTTTTCATGGTTAAAGGGACTCGATCACTAATAAAACTAATTTTAATTTTTGAAACAAATGGTAACTGATGAAATTAATTCTTAATTCTTTGATTTCCTCATAGTCCTCAAACTTAAGATAAATTAGACCTCAACGTCAATTATTAAAAGAAGTGTTGTAAGCAACCAAAAGGCTGGGTATTTCCACTCTTCTCAAACACCTTAGGGCACTGTGAAATGTTGATTTTTACTTCAGAGAGATAACTGATAATTTTGCTTTAGTCTTGTACTATTTGATCATGTTTGTTTCAGGATGGTGTTGGATCAAGATACATTAAAACAACTTGGGGATGGTTTGATTGTGAAGTACACCGTTCTCGATAACCTTAAATTAGGCCGACATTTATACGAAGCTAGTATAGAAATTACTAACAGTGCTCGCGTTGATCTACCTCGTGATAATTGGGAGATTTATCTTTGTCACATTCGTTTAATAGAACCAGATGTGGCTTCGAGTCAAGAAAAATGTGAAATTAAGAAAAGTGGTGTCTGCTTCACTCACATAAATGGCTGCCTGTTTAAACTGGAGCCGTCTGAAAATTTCAAAACTTTGAAAAAAGGCGAAACATTGGTCATCAACATAACTGCTGAGATTTATTCCGTTGCTCGGTGCGACTATTTACCCAACTGGTTTATAGTTGCAGACGGTCTCGAGCCATGTTTGATTCAGAGCACTGTTGGAGAAGATCTGAAATTTGTTCAACCGTTTGATAAACCGTGTCAATGGAAGCGGTTCGATTATGAATTGGCAAATGGATTGAAGAGGTTTGACCTTTATGATCCATTTACACCAGAAGTTCGTTTTGAGAAACATTTCGTAGAAGATCTTAAAAAACCAGGGAAATTGATAATTCCCACACCTCTTAATTTGTCAGTGGAAGAAAAAAGAGTTGAGTTTTCTCCAACAGAATGGCAGATTGTTTCTGATGATATTTTTATTCAAGAAGCAGAATATTTATCCGGTAAGTATTGGCGCTTGCTTAATTGGCTATTCTAGATATCCAGAGATCCGAACTTTTTTGATTCTCCAAAGTGCTTTTTGTGACTGTCTTATTTGATCAAAGCTTGATATTGAGTGTGAGTCTTTATCTGACATCCCTCCTCTGTCTATTTAACTCTTCTACACATGCATATTTCCTATAAATATGAACTATAAGTGTATCATTAGAAGAACTCATTGTAAAATTAGGGGTGGAGAGGGGGAATATATTGCCTGTCAAATTAAATCCAGCTTTGCTTTTTATAAAGTTTATAAAATGTCTTTCAGAGAAAAGTAAAGTGAAAATTGGAAAGTCAGGAACATCCAGTAAAACCATTGCAATCAAACAAACTAGAGACTTGATGATCAAGAATGAAAGAATACCAGGCAGCAGTGAAGGCTATAGAATACTAGTCAACGATGGCAGCATAATTTTAGAAGCTAGAGACCGTCCTGGTATATTTTATGCCTGCCAGTCATTTCTCTCCTTGCTGGACAAACACAACAACATCCCTGTTTGCTGTATTGAAGACTCACCAAGGTAAGAAATGAGCTTTTTGTAGCTATGCTTATTCCATGGGGACACCTGGCTCTGTAATTGCATATGCTGTATTTTAGACTTTGTTGAATGAAGATCTACAATAAGAAAAAGAGAGACAGAAGTATAAGCCATGTCCATTCTTCTAGAACATCTTTTGATTATCAGTAGCTAAAAATGCTCCTATGTTATCCTTATACCAATATAAATATTGATATCCCTCGAAATGTTTTGTCAAATTTTCCCAGAATTCATGATTTTATGCAATTCATATTATCATAAACTCTCCAGATCATTGGTTGAAATCTTTCTATTTATAGATATACTTATCGCGGCATGCATATTGATGTTTCGAGAAATTTTAAGACCAAAGAAGATATTTTAAAACTGTTAGAAATCATGGCAATGTATAAACTGAATAAATTACATTTTCACCTGACAGACGATGAGGGCTGGAGATTAGAGATACCTGGTTTACCTGAATTAACACAGGTAAGCTTATTTTTCTGTTCTTTTCTTATTCTTTAAAGAGTTGAGCTGATTCCTTCAGATTTTTCATTAATGCAAATGGTCAAGGAGACAAAGTCGGCATTGAAACAATGAATGGCAGTTGGAGATGCATACAGTCAAAGATGTGTCGTTCATCTATTTAACACCCCTCAACTTTCTATTGGACACTTCCAAGCATACAAACTTTCTTTTAGTATTAAACTGTATATGTATGATTGGAAGAGCTCATTTGTAAAATGGGGGATGTTCTTTTTTTGCATTTCAAATTATATTCAGCATTGGGTGCCATGACACATTGTGACTATGAATTTGTACTAGAGAGTCCACATTATGTTTATGATTTCAGGTTGGATCTAAAAGAGGATACAGTAGTGGAGAAAATACTTACATTTTACCAGTTTTGGGTTCCGGACCGTTTCCAACTGGGTCTGGAACCGGTTACTACTCAGTCTCAGAATATAGAGAAATCCTGACATATGCTGCCGCCAGACACATTGAAGTAATTCCAGAAATTGACATGCCAGGACATAGCCACGCTGCCATTGTCTCCATGAGAACTAGATACAAAAATTTTATGGAAAAAGGACAACAAAGGGAAGCAGAAGAGTATTTGTTGTCTGACCTATCCGACAAACTTGAGGCTAAATCGGTTCAAATGTTCGCTGAAAATTCGCTCAACCCTGGACTCGAATCTACATTTACTTTTGTCGAAAAGGTGGTGAAAGAATTGAAAATTATGCATGCAGACGTGAATCCATTAAAAACATTCCATTTCGGAGGTGATGAAGTTCCATACAAAGCATGGAAATCCTCTCCAGCCTGCCAAGCTCTTGTTTCTTCTGGAGTCGTGGATAGTGTTGGGGATCTTATGGATTATTTTGTTCGTCGAGTGGCTGGAATTGTCGCTAACTATGATCTGAGTTTGGGGGCTTGGCAGGATGGTATCATGGATGACAACGAACCCTGTGAAAGGTCACGATTTCCAAATAAGGAAGTGTATGTGTATGCATGGAAGAATGTCTGGGAGCTCCAGCATGCAGCTGATAGTGTGAAACTGGCTAATAAGGGCTACAAGGTGGGTAATATGCTTCTTTTTGGCTTTTCAGATCAAAAGATGGCCAAGTCAAAGAAACGAAAAGACTATCCAATTTTAACTTTGTCAGTTTTCGTAGTATTTTCCAGACAACAAAGCATTATCATTCTCACAAGCAAATATGTCCCATTTCCTTTATTTGTCTGCAAGTCTGGGTGTAATGTTACAGGTTTTGATATTAGTGGTAGTAGCAAATATTCGGAAAACCCAAATTTTTATTCCCTTTACAGTTCCCTGTGTCAGCTGGTAGAGCTGAAAAGGTGAATAAAAATCCACATCCAATTTAAGCCAAATTGAAAACTAGCATCTCAAACTTCTTAAATATTTTTCTTTTTCCTAGATTGTGATGTCTCAGGGAACACATCTATATTTCGATCATCCTTACGAGCCTGACCCAGAAGAACGAGGGTTATATTGGGCTTGTAGATATATAGATACAAGAAAGGTTTTCAACTTCATGCCTCAGAATCTGTACGCCAATGCAGATTATAAATTAACGGGTGAGGTCATCTCACAGCAGGATAGAAAAAAGATGATGAAAAAACAGTTCAGTGAAAGTCTGGAAAAAAGTGAAAATATCATAGGTTGGTATGAATAACAAAACTGTAGTTAGTTCCCCTTTCAGTGTCCATATTGTAGCTAATAATTGTGTCCATCTAGCTGATTCAGTGATCTTCTAGGGGTACTGCTTGTGTTTGCTGGTCCACTCAAAGAGTCTTGAGTCTCTTTGCAGAATCTTAAGTCTAAAAAAGACTAAAAACTCTTTTTTTTAGGAGTACAGGGTCAGCTGTGGACAGAGTTAGTGAGAACATCAGAACAGTTTGGAGAAATGATATTTCCGAGACTGTTGTCACTCGCTGAGAGGGGCTGGTATAAAGCAGAATGGGAAGATTTCGATGATGATACAGAGAGAAAGATCCATCAAGATAAGGACTGGGTGTTCTTTGCCAATGCTCTTGGTTATAAAGAATTACAACGTCTGGACGACTGTGATATGGCGTATTATATACCACCTCCTGGTGCCAGGTAAAATCACACACCTTTGTTGTTACTTTCCATCCTGCATCTACCTCGCCCTGCCTGTTCCTCAGAGCCAGTCACAGAGCCAGTCTGAAAAGGTCTCATTTTATGAGAGATGCTCTGATCCATTTTTGGTCTTAGTTTTTGAGAATTTTCACCATGACGAAAGCCAAATTTGGCAACATTATTGATATGTATACAAGTTGAACCATAAATGAATCCAACAAGACATATTCTCTGTGCCTCACATGTTACCACAATACAGTTAAGGGGTAAGCTTTTCCTTTCTGCGTACAAATCTTTGGACTTTGCAGAGAATAGTTATATAGGTATTCTCCAATCCATTTTCTTAACGAAATAAAATGTTGTTTACAAAAACAAAAAAACTCTTTGGAGTTTTAACTATCATATTTTCATGTTTTGTAGATGGCTGTCTGAGGGTGTATTTGAAACTATTTGTTGTTATCCAGGACTGACTATACAATATTCTACAGACAATACAAACTGGACAGATTATACACAAACAGTCCAACTTCAACAGTCAATTCCTCAAGTTCTACTTAAAACTTTGTAAGTATCAGAAAACTTAGTAAGTATCAGAAAACTTTGTAAGTATTAGAGAATATTGTAAGTATGAGAAAGTATAAGCAATAGGAAACTTTGTAAGTATGAGAAAGTATAAGCAATAGGAAACTTTGTAAGTATCAGAAAACTTTGTAAGTAACAGATAACTTAGTAAGTATCAGAGAATATTGTAAGTATGAGAAAGTATAAGAAATAGGAAACTTTGTAAGTATCAAATAATAAGTATAAGAAAACTCCTATATAAACTGATATCCAAAAACTTGAAGGGATTTTTATGTGTATCATGGACACTGATAGCATCTATTTACACCATTCCAATTTTCAAACGTCTGTGGTTCCTGTAATTCCACCAAAACAATGCCCTTAATGACATTACTATTGAAAAATCTCCTTGAAATTTTATTTTGTAGAAGCACAAATAGAAAAAGATGCAGTCGGATAGTTGTGTTAAAGTCTGAAGTCACAAAGTGATGATAAAGCGTCATTGCTAATATTATACCAGAATATGAAGCCTTAATGATATTTATATTTTTAACGACCAATTATTCCCTTGTGTCTTGTTTTCTATAGGTTTATTTTTACCCACATAACCAATTATGACCCATAATTTTGATCTCAAACAGTCTGCTATTGTTTTAGACTACAGACCACTATGCAATTTAATTCGACATGAATAAATGGAGTTATGCCCCTTAATTAATTTGCTTTTATTTTAGACTATTATACAATTTAATTGAAATCAATAAATGGAGTTATTCCCTTTTCTCAATATTTAAGTCGTACCAAACAAATTTCCAAATTTAAATTTGTGATAAAGGACCCCAAAACTTGTGTGCATGTGCATATCTATACCAGAGATACTTCAAATCTTTTGGTTTGTATTTCGTTAAGAAATAACAGATTACACCAAATTATTTGTCTTTAATTGTGAAGAAGCCGGTTTAGATCGCTGGCGCTTCAGAGGGGACTTTCCTAAACACTTGATGCCACTCCTTGAGTGAGTTTGTCAACACAATATTGCTCCAGTTTTGATTATAAGGATATTGACAACAAATATTACATTTATCATATAAAAAATTATTTACAATAATTTGGACAAACAGAAAGAAAATAATAAATATATAAAATGAAAGTGAACAGTAGATGACGAGGAGGTTGATGCTAATTTACTGGCTCGAGTTTTTAAACTCACAATTCGACTGGTTCTTCCACCATCAGCTGACCTGAAATCAGAAAATAAGGAACTGTTTAACATAATCAAAAGGGTTGCGCAGGCCATAGTGTAGTTAAGGATTCGGTACTCAAGAAGGCTTATTTACTTGACAATATAACTTAAACTTTGGTTTTCCAACCATTCAAGGAGCTTCATAAGATGGCATGATAATAGTGACGGCGAATTTGGTGGTTTAGAACGATCTACAGTTTCTGCCATTGATCTAGGTACGGTATGGAAGCAGTATAAGGCCAAAATGAATTCTTACTTTGTTCTCAATAATACAATAACTGACGGCTGAATTTTCTGATCTGCTTGCACCTCACACCAAGTAGCTCCATCATCTATACTGTACTCTACCGTTAATCCAGGGTAGGCTACGTTAGTCTTTAATTTATTTCTCACTAGTCTGGAAATATTTAAATGATATTGAGATGAGACATTCGGCAATTCTCGGCAGTTTTCATACAGCCGAATCTGTTGCAGGACGCTAGCGGAACTTTCACAGTAGACCCTTTGAAGATGATATACAATAAACCACTACGTATTTAAAAAGTGCGTATTATATACCAAAATATACCGTATACGACTACGTATTAAAAAGTGCGCATTGTATACCGAAATATATAGTATTTCACTGCGTATTGTAAAAGTGTGCATTATATACCAAAATATACGATATACCACTGCGTATTCAAAAAGTGCGCATTATATACCAAAATATACAGTATATGACTGCCTATTTAAAAAAAAGGTGCGTATTATGCAACGATGCGTTTTATACATGTACACCCGTAAACACATTAGCTACTTACATGGCTCCGGGTGGAGGAACAGCATACTTCAAACCCTTTTCATCTAATCGCTTCAACTCTCGATATCCAAGAGTATTAGCAAAGCTAACCCAGTCGGCATCTCGTCGTTTATTCCTGCTTCTGTTATTCCGATCGCTCTCCCAGTCAGCCTCGTGCCATGCTCGTTCTGCCAATGCCAGGAACCTCGGATACAACATCTGATCCGCTAGATCCCGATTCCGGATTATTTCACTCCATAGATGTCCCTGAATACCTGGAAATTAAAGAAGACCCTGATTATGTATGATTATTGCATATTTCTCTGCGGCAACTGGTATGTATTGATCTGTCTTCAATAGAGTCTCCCCTCTGGTCCAGCTTCGCTTGGGATCAAAATACAAGAACCACAAAGATGCTGTGACGTCGATTCAAGTTGAATTCTAATGAAAACCTATTTTAAGACACGACCTTACCCACAATATTCTCTGGTTTTTCTAAGCGAGGGCAGAACTTTCCATCTTCACCACAAACATCTTTCCTGGAAAGTCGATCACCGGATCGAGCCACATCAGCGTTCATGTACAGATTCTGAGGCATGAAACCGAAAGTCTTCCGAGTGTCTGTATATCTTGGAGCCCAGTATAATCCTCTTTCTTCGGGGTCCGGCTCGTACGGGTGGTCGAAATACAAATGAGTTGCTTGAGCCATGACGACCTGAAAGAAGAGAGTGTTGTAATCAGTTGTTCAGCAAATTCGATTGAGTCACTCCTGGGCAAGACTGCTGATGTTTCTAGTTGCTTATTGGCGAGATACGCATTCATTTCATTATTTTAAAATGCAACAGTCCATTGGATATTGAGCCCAACTATTATAGCCATGGGAAGCCTATACCCAGTATTTAAGAGAATATCAGACTGGAGCTATGAGACTTGCCTACTGCACGACCTACATCATACAAGCCCCATGTCTTATTATGAAGAAGAGAGCTAATGTGAAGTTGTCTGATTTGTTCGTAGATGACAAGTTACCGTCCAATTCCAGCAGAAGCTGATATCACAGACTAGGTAGTTGTTGGTAGATGACAAGCAATGTCTTCTTCCAGCAGAAACCGATATCTCAGACCTTGAAACCTACCTTATAACCAGCATTGGCCAATGAATAAGCTCGTCCTGCTTGACCCCATTCCCAGATATTGTCCCAAGCGTATCCATAAACATTCTCATTCTGTAAGAGATTTCTGGAGTACGGGGTACTTCCGGATTCCATCACTCCATCCTCCCATGCAGCTAGATCTAGTCCTAAACTCGCTGTTAAATTTGACACTTGGCTCACGAACAGCTGTTTAATGTCCTTATGATCAAATGTGACACTTTGGTCTGTGAAGAGATTCTCACAGAACGACGAGTTCTCCCAAGCACCTTTCGCCACTTCGTCTCCTCCGAAATGGTAAATGTCTAAAGGCATGATCTCTCGGTGGAGCTCTATCAGCTCGGCTAAGACTTTGGCTATGAAAGTATAAGTGGATTGTAAACAAGGATTTATAGCATTGTCAGTGAACAGTTGGATGGATTTGTATATAGATGGATCGGCTGGATCTATTAAAGTGTACTTATCCACCTCGGATGGATTATTAGAGGACAGCATCTTTCGACGACGAGCTTCCATCGATTTGATAGCAGCGTGTCCATGTCCTGGCATATCTAATTCCGGAATAATTTCAATATGCAATGACTTGGCGTGTCTGAGAATATCTTGATAATCCTCTGTAGTGTAGAATCCCGATCCAGGCGAACTGGCGACTGGCCCTGAACCTAGAAATGGTAGAAGACACTTGGTTTCGTCTGGATCGTGGCATCTCTGTGATCCAATCTGTAACGAAAGAATAAAACGGTTAGAATCCATATATGGAGAAAGTGGTGCATACTTCCAGTTCTTTCGTCCACAGAAATTCGAATCTCAGGCTCTGTTATCCGCAGGTGCGCCTTCTATAGTGTGTATTTTACATAGACGCACAACCAGATAATCTGAGAGCACAGCACTCAAAATATTTATAGTAGTTCATCCAAACAGGAATCCAAATGCCTAGTCTGCGTGTTATACAAAGGTGCGTATTGTACTCAAGTGTTATTATATTACACAGACATGCAACGATAAATAAGTGACGAACTTTACCTGTGTCAATTCTTCTAAACCAGGAATTTCCAATCTCCATCCTTCATCATCAGTCAGGTGAAGATGTAGCTTATTTAATTTATACATTGCCATGGTGTCCAATAATCTTATCACGTGATCCTTGGGGTGGAAATTTCTAGCCACATCCAGCATCACTCCACGATAGGGATATCGAGGACCATCGAAGATTTTAGCTCGTGGCACCAACTTCCTGTCATCCATAAGATTCAGTAGGGATTGGACGGCGTAGAATGCACCAGGTTCGGCTCGAGCTCGAATCTCTATGGAACCTTTAAATGGGTCGATGTCCAATTCATATACTTCATCGTTGGACACCTCCTCGCCGTTTAAGCGGACTTTCACATCCGCTTGGTTGAACCAAATATAGTGACTGTAAGGCTTCTGATCTGTTACTTTAAATCCTAGCTTATCTGAAATAGATGTTACAAAGAGATTAGGATTGAGCAAGTTGTTGATGGGGTTGATCTAGGGCCTTCTAGCGGACATTGCAATTTGCTTATGGGTGGAAAGGTCCCAGGAAACGGCATTCGTATCTACCCATTGTCTCACGGTAATGTTATTGTCAGACGTAGCGAGAATGACAGCCTTACTACGATTGAGTAAAGGCTTTTTAATAAGATAAGAGCAAAAAGAGAAAACAAAATGAAACGTACTTGCTAAATATTGCGCCTCGTTGTAAAAAACAGGCGGCGACACAATCTGCCAGTCTCGAGTTTCAAGGTTTAAAGTCGCCGAAGTGTCAACGTTAATTTTCACGGGGGTCGGGATGATCAACTTGGTGGGTCTCCCTAAATCCTTCACATCCGAGTTCAAAACATATCGAGCCCGGGGGGTGAAGGGATCGTATCTGTCATGCCCCTCGGCTTTCTCAGTCTTATAATCGTATCGCTTCCATTTATTGGGTTGATCAAATTCTCCTACAAAACTCAAACTTTCACCCGTCGTCCCTTCCACGACTCGCTCTTCCAGACCCTTTGATGCTAAATACCAATTGGGATACGTGTCACTTTTTGCTACAGAGTAATTCTCAGAAACGTAGCGGATTCTTCGCTTCTCTCCTGGACGAATAGATCGAAATCCTGAAATAGGTTCCAATTTGAACATACATCCTTGTAGATGAGAAAGTTTGACTTTATATTTTTCTATGATGGCGCCATTTTCGCTGGGCAAAGAATCGGGTTCTGCTAAGTTCAACTGGCACCAGATCAGTTCCCACTCCGCGCCTGGAAGTGGTTCCTGTCCCCGATTTGTGAAAGTTATCTGTGCCTCGAACAGTCTTAGATTGTCTCTGAAATTATCCAGGACTTCGTATTTGATATCCATAAAATGTGCCATGTAATCCAATTTGTCTTGTGTCATTCCTGCAAGAAGAAAAAATAGCAATGAATGAATGCAATTGAAAGAATGAACGAATGAATGAAAAACAATACAGTTGGATGAAAAGATGAATGATTTATATAATTAATATGACGATGGATGAATGAACGAATGAATGAATGACTAAACGTCGCGATGAATAAATTAACGTCGCGATGAATGAATGAACGAATGAACAAATGAATGAATACTTGACCATGATCTAAGACATTTCCCACAACTAATAGATATATAATTCAGCCAGACTTGTTGGAGATTCTTAACCGATCAAATATCGAAATTGAATTAATTTTCATGTCATACATGGGACTTGAACTCAATACGACTTCCATTTATAAATGGAAACATCAAGTTTAAGTGATATGCTATTTTGAGAGTTCTGACTGTGACCTTTGACCTTGTTCCCGATCTTAATGTTTGTAAATTCAGCAATACGTGATTGTTAAAATGGCCAAATTTCCTTACACATGTACTATTTGGGGTCAGACCTGTTTACGTGACGATGTTATTTTGATGGGAGCGGTTCATTCTTCTGAAGGAATTCACCCCATGATAAAGGAATGGGGGGGGGGGGGGGGGGGGGGGGTATAGTGTGTCTGAACATGTAGAACCAAGCCAACGTAGCTTCATTTTTGTTCGGCCTCAGCCTACATGTAGAAAATATTCGTAGCATCTGACCAACTGACTGAACAAGAGATTAGTTAATTTGTTATTTACCTGTAAACTATGTGGCGTTTACACTGACCAGTCTGTAACATTTTTACCTACGTCAAGTCACTAGTCACTAGGGTTAGTCATTTCAACAATTCCTAATAACATTATCTGATCGGTTAGTTTAATGTGCCTTTTGCACTTTTCTGAACCACAGTCGCGGATATACACTGCTTAAGGGGAACTATAGATGAAATAGGAAAGAGGCGAATCGGATAGGGCGAGATGAGATAGGGGCGATATTGGGTAGGGCCAGCATAAGATGGTGCGAAATAGGAAAGGGCCGATATTGGAAGGTACGATATAGGAAGGGGTGATATACCAAGGGATAATATGGGAAGGGGTCATATGGGGGAAGGCACGATAGGGGAAGGGGTCGGGGTCATATGAGAAGGGGTGATATGGGCTAAAACCGACTCGATGGTACGTGCACATATTTGACGCCAATATATTTCTTACAAATACTTGCCATTTAAGATTAAGATCAGTTGTTTTAAACCTAATTAGTGGTCAGGATTACGGAGATAAAGCAAGATGGTACAATGACGTTGATCGTCCAAGTTTGACTCGAGATTACCCCCGGCTTTGTTTACTCGTTGCTATATTTCATATTTCAACAATGTCTCCTTTCTTAAAGGTGATTTTTATAACAGTGTATAAATAGAGGTCGTAGTAAGTGGGGTGTGTGGAGAGAGGGTGGGGTGAGTAGCAAAGCCCGTATTAATGCGTTTTGGACATATAAAAAAAACACACACTTAAAAGAAATTGTGCCTTTAACTTGTTCATTAACAAGAATTAAAGACAAGTAAGGACCCAATATATAACCTTGTCTTATCCGGACGATTGCCCCGAATCATTCAAAGTCGAAGAGTATAATACTTTCTCTCCATTTTACTGTGCAATTTCAAGGCATGACATTGGTTTCCAATTCTGAAGTCCATAGCTTACTACACCTATACGTTCGATTTACGAAAAAAACTTGGATGTTCTGATGACGAATTTGCCTACGAAACGCTTTGACAGAACTCATCTCTAACCTATTAGAAAAGCTAGCCAAATCAATGCAAAACTTAGAAGTCTTAAAACTCCAATAGCAAAAGCCGTCTTCATCTTTAATCGTAATTGCAAATATCGAGAGATGCAAGGCACGGATAGAAACAGTTTTCTGTCTTCATGTTTGTGTTTTGACTTAAAATAAAAACTGTCTTATTACATGAGGAAAAGTCAGTTAAAATGTTTAATTTACAACTCGAATCTACTTGCTATTTATTTACGATTTATCAATAAAAAAGATATTGCATTAGTTTGTTTGGTAGATATCTTAAGTAAAAAACAAAATTTTTCATTTGTATAACGATATGCACAAACGCTCTGCACAGGTTCAGCTTTACGGAAGCTTGTCGAGGATTGCTAGGGGTATGCATTAGAGGTCATTTTCGACGAATTATTATTGTGCCATATAATAAGTGATTGTCAAATTACAGTCAAACTTAATCACCCCCTCCCCCCAACTCCATCAATGCTATTTATTCAACTCCATTCAATGGAGACCTGTTGACGCGGCTAGTGGTCGCTTATTTTATTACCGCGGGTTCTTTCATATTTCAAGTTTGGCTGCAGCTGAAAAGTAGATATATGGAATTACTATTTTTGGCAGACAATGCCCTCCATACAATTTTTGTTGGTATATCTAATTATGTTGGTTTTATTCGTTAAATTAATTATTTTATTTCCTGGTTTTGACACAGGCTTGGAAATTCTCCGATAAACATAGTTTGATGTAGGTCTACAGGTGTGGTTTTGACAATTAAACAGTTTATTGCCTGGCAAAATATCTCTCGTTGCACACTGTAGGATCATTTCACTACCTATCATATCATCAAATTTCAGGCTTGTTATTTTTTAATGTCATCGATCAGAAATTGCAACAGGTAGGGACAAAATAAAGAACTTTGCTTTACCCCTAATGTAGAGGGTTTCATTGGTGTGAATTTTAAACAAGTAGGGTACTAACGGTCAACCTTGCTTTACCCAATATTACATACAGTTTTCATCAGTAGATAATATAAACAAGCAAGGTCCTAAAATACAGCCTTGCTTTATCCCTTGAATATCAATTTCAAAATTGGGAAAATTTTAACAACAGTATTTTACTTCATCTTATAATACATTCCAAGAACGAATTCCAAACGTATCGAGACGCTTTTTTTCAGTTTAAGAAACTTCCTCTCAGGCAACTGACTGGCGAAATATCGGTACTAGATATTATCGGATCGGAGACTACGAATCAGAGCAAAGGCATGGCATTAACATTTGATAAAAAAAAAATTCTGAAAGTTCTTACCTTGAATTTGTCCATTTCCTTGAGTGGAGTATAAATCTGGAATAACAACCAATATCATCAAATATATCAAACGATAATCAGCCATCCTTGTTACTTATAACTTTTCAAAATTAATCCAAATAAAAATCTTGTTACTTTTTGCTTCTCACTCGAAACGCACTTGGTGTTCTACATATTTTACGCTGAAAAATTTTCTTCAAAATATTTATTCGAATTTTTTTTTTATCCTTGAACTGTATTTTCCGATAGTTTTTGTGTACAAATCATGGAAAAATGTTTGGTTGGAATACAAAATTTGTTAACTTTTAAAACAATAGGATGCAGCGAGTGTCACGTGATTTTAAACTCCTCCTCTAAATGAACCCAGGTAAAAGTTGTTTAAATAAATCAGGTATACGTTAATAGCAAACTAACGATCAAATTGAAACCTCTCGCACTAACGTCAAGAGAAAGTGTGTTTTAGACTCGAATTTTTCTTTGAATAGTAAAATGAAACTAAAAGGGTCGTAATATCTGTTTATCAATTATCACAGACTGGCGCAACTGGTAAAAGGTCAGCAAAAAAGGACAGTCGGAAAGGAAAGATATATCAAATTTTTTATTTATGGTACCGTGAAGAGGACGGGATGTCTTGGCTTGTTGCTTTTCGTCAATGTTGTCGTTTGTCAAGGCAAAATAATTACACCGAAATATTGTCGCATCATTTAAAGAATCACCCGGATCTGATTTGCTAAGTGCTTTTATTGAAGAATTAAAATTGCGGATAACATCGTTAGAGAGAGTACTAAAACTATACTCTGGGAAGAAGTATAAAAACATGTCACATTCTACCACAGTGCAAAATTATTGACAACAATTTAGAACATTGTCATACTAATTCGTACAATTTCGAACATCGTCATACAAATTTGTACAATTAGGAACATCGTCATACAAATTCGCACAATTTCGAACATCGTCATACAAATTCGTACAAGTTCGAACATCGTCATACAAAAATTATACAGAGTTGCAATTGTGTAAATTGGTGTACAACAAACTGTGACACATCAATATAGTATATAGCATGCAATATGCAGAGCCAGTAGTTAACAGGTGTAAACGTTGTAAAAGGGTTCAAACGAGGGATTAACAAAATTCGTTGAGGAGTACACCAAGCTATTATAAACTGTACATGAGTTTCATGATTAAAACTTTAACAAATTCTTAACACAAGGCCATTGGTGGTTAACACAACATCAAATTACTTTTATAGAGATCAACCAATACGGAGGGCGAATACCAGAACCAGTTTAAAACATTAACCAACCAGCTTTGTTTAAAATGAAACTGGTTCAAATTTTAAACCAATCAAGGCGTGGTGAGAAATATCAACCAATTAGGATGGTAAAAACTGTAACTGGTTTGAAACAACCAATAAGGTTGATTGATTCATAGTTTGGTTTGATATCACAGCCAATCATATTGGTTAAATAACAATTGTTTAAAAAATTAACCAATCATGAAGATCGAAACCATAACTGGTTTTCAAATGTGAGCCAATGAGGACAGTCACACCATAACCAGTTTAAATTATTAACCAATCAGAATTGTCTAAAATACAACTGCTGTGAAAATCAACCAATCGGATTGTTACAAATCTCTTGTCCAATGAGTTTGCTCAAGTAAAATTTTGGAAAGTTTCCAAACTAGCTATCCTGATGAGGATAGTGTTTCCACAACATGAGTGGGCACCATGCGGCAAGCTGTAGCCAAAGAGAATAAACAAGGGGAATAACCCGCAAATTTGTAAAAGCATTAACTATAACATTAAAAGTAATAATACTATTTTTATTGAGAAAGAATAAACTAGAATAGATTCTATTATTTAATAATACTAACAAATATATCACCAATCACCTATAGTAACTTTATATTATAGAAAAACATTTCAATTAATTTATATTTTAAAAACTGAAGGCCGAATTTTGTGATGAAACATAACATGAAAGATATGTTCAAAGTGGAGAGTGTCCATGGTGGTGCTCGATTGGTTCTGAACAGGTGCAGTCTGTTCCAATTATGGCCTAGGTCTGCAGAAGCATAATGTCCCATTTTGAATTCTGCCTGCACCTATTATTTTTTTGGGACAAGTGGAAAGAGTTTCGAATTCTATTCCAACTTGCTTTACTGATTGTCCATGAATCCCAATCGTGCAGAACTAAACAATCAAGAGCCCTTAATAATTTCAATAATATGATCAAAAAATTAAATAGAGTTTTCTCCCCTTGATAGGGAAATAAAAAGACAACATATGAGAAACAAAAGTGAGAATTTTTAAATAAGTTCAAAATATACAAAAAGGAAATTTTGATCTTGAGTTTTTACAATGCATGATGAGCTGTTTTTCATTTCGGTTCATGTTTTCAAAAATTATCCAAATTATTTTTCGCTTTGATAAAAAAAATTGACCAATTAATAAAAATGTTGCTTGAATCAAAATCAACTTCATTTAACAAAAATTACGGAGAGTTCATCCAAAAAAATGAAAATTTAGACAAAAACAAAAGGTTATTTTCAATTATTAAAAAGATAAAATATTTAAAGCACAAAACTTCATACATTTTAAGATAAAATTTGGTTACAAATTATTCCAATATCATTTAACAATGAAAATATAACAATTAAAAATTTCTAAAATATTTTAATAAAATCCGAAACATTGTTAAAATTCAAATTGTTATCACTTAATTTTAATAAATTTCATTTTAAAAATACAGAAAATTAATAGTTTGAAACTTGCTGTCTCTTACCCTTGCCCCATGAAAAAGTTGAAGGAACATTTGGGGCCCATTTCAAAACATAAGTATGACCAGTTCACTATATTTTTGAGGTAGAATAAGAAGTAAATAGTGCTATATAAGTAAGACTTCTTACATCCATTACTACTTACACTACCCCATAAGTAAAATGGATTGGTCGTGTTTATGTTTAGAACCATACCCTATGTTTTTGCTCACCTTTAGATAATTGACAAATTATATGCCAACCTCAGTCAATAATAAATATCAAAGACACAGTAAGAGTCAGCAAGTTTCAAACTTTGAATGTGACATAAATCAATTATATCAGATAAAAATCTCATTTATACAATTTATCTATCCCATAATTTCTCTCATAATTTAATTCATATTTAAATTGGTTCAAGACAAACATTAAAAAAATATTTCTCCCCTTTTTTTCTGAAATATCTCGTCAATTTTTTTTTCGATCCTAAACCAATATCAAGATGAATTCAGTTTTGACTATATGCTAATATTCGTTACGTATTAATTATTTGGTACAATAGTGACGGGGATAGGTGAATTGCGTACCACAAATTCACTAACACTACCGAGAATTGCTCGTTTAAACGCCCCCAAACCTCGTGTACCCATGACCAAACTTTCAACTTTTTCAGTTTCCACAACTTTCAAAATGGCTTCTCCAACTTTTCCACTGCCTCGGACAATTTTTCCAGGTATCTGAAATAAAATGAAAGGAAATGTTAGGGAACAGGTGGACAGAGAGTTTGGCAGTACTATACACTGTACAATGAGGGAAATTTGGTCTTCCCATCAAATTCCAACTGCTAATATCAATTATAATGAAATGAAAAGTTTTACCTCCAATTACCCAATGAAAGTTTGACAGTGTCATGCAGTGTGATATCAGGAAAATATTTCAAAGACATCTGTTGTAAGAAGTCTACATCGCGATAGGACTCAATTAGACCTACTTACCCTAACTGGGAACTGATACCTCTTGGTGAGGGAAGGGGTCATTTTCACAATGTCAAGCTATTACGAACTTCATATATTGCAGTCAAGGTATAAGACGAAGTTTGTGATAGCTTGACATTACAAGGGGGTGGGAGAAGCACGAGCCTTTTAGTAGAAAACTTACACTTTTGCTCTTTAATTTATCTGTTAGCTGTCCGATTAAATTACTGACTTTATCTTCCTGTTCTTTTACCAGTTTACCTAGAGCATCTTGGTTAGGTACTAAAAATAGATATAAACAGATATTATAAGGGGAGACAATCATCAGAGTTAAGTTTAAGGACAAGTGTTGCTATTTTTCTTGTAGCTATTGTACAGCGATCCTTACAATACTGTATCCTTTGAATCACGCTACATGATTGCTCCATTTAACCAGCTACTACAGATGATACAAAATAAACAAAGTGATACATACCTACACCTACACTGAGGTTATATTCTGTAATGATAATACCAACAACAGAATCACCATTTCTATATAGATTGTTCAGGCACCCTGTAAGAGAAATATCAATATTGTTAGTTATGTGGAGTCTCAAATATCAATATTGTTAGCCACGTGGACTCTCAAATATAAATATTGTTAGCCATGTAGACTCTTAAATATAAATAATGTAAGCCATGTGGAGTCTCAAATATGAATATTGTTAGCCACGTGGACTCTCAAATATAAATATTGTTAGCCATGTAGACTCTTAAATATAAATAATGTAAGCCATGTAGAGTCTCAAATATGAATATTGTTAGCCACGTGGACTCTCAAATATGAATATTGTTAGCCATTTGGACCCTTCAACGCAAGCAACTACTCTACAATTATATTATCAAGTGATATCACATAACATTAAATAAAGTTCAGGATATATAACATTATATTTCATTTACTGATTAAACCTCCCCAGGTATGTATGAATGTGTCTTTGTCTGTATATAGGACAAAGACTGGCTGTCAATGTCCAGCAATGGTTTTAATTAACCACCTTCAATACATGTTATATTATATTCAAATCCTTTTAATAATCTTCACTATAAGACATATTGATCCTATGGGAATTCTTTATCCAAATTTAATGTTTTTATTTTCAGCTTTATAGTTCTGTTGGCAGTTGGCAGACAACATAGAATGCTGGAATTGCAAAAACCACAGATGTCTGAAAATTGGAATGGTGCAAATTGATGTTATCAGTGTCCCCAATACACATTAAAAAAAAAAAAACAGAAAACCTCTTTACAATCCCTTTAAATTCAGTATTAATTCTGCTTTTAGACTATGAAGATATTTTGAAATATTTCAAATAAATCAGTGAGCACTCAAATACAAAACTACTTTATGGTTCTAAGGGTGATGGTGACATGTGTATCAAAGCAAAATGATGCAATTAGGTTACTGTGACCAGTTCCATATAACTCTAATTAATTAATCAGTTAGCCATTAACAGCTGTGTAGCAAGTCAGTATCAGACTGGAAGAGTTTCTCTTGAATTCAAATCAGCCAACTAATCTGTAAGTTATTAACAACCGTGTATTCAATATTTAACAGTTGGGAAAATTTACTCTTCAGTCAACCTAATCTGTCAGTTATTAATGTTCATGAAACAGGCAATGAAAGACTAAGAAAAGCAAGACTAGAATAGTTGCTTTGGATGTCCAGACATTACAAATCAGAAAACACTTGAGCAAATTGGTCTGACATAAAATAACCTAATAATTATTTACAGGAATTGTACCTTGGGATTTGCACCATTCCAATTTTAATCAAATATCTGTGGTTCCTGCAATTCCACTGAAACTATGTTTTTGATGACGTCACTAATCGGAAAGGTGATAAAGCATATTTTGTGATAGTGAAGTCAAACACTTAGTTTTAGTGGAATTGCAAAAACCACAGACATCTGATCAAAAATTGGAATAGAATAAATTGATGCTACCGGTGTCTCTGATACATTTAGAATTTTTTGTTTTAGAAAACCTCTTTACGAACTGGTCATAAAAGACTAAGAAAAGATGCTACAATAGTAGCTTTGAATAACCAGACATTATGTATGAAAGGATTAATCAGAGTGAAATGGGTAACGAGAGTCTTAGAAAAGGAGAAGACTAAATGAAGCAAATAAACGTTGGGATAATCAATAACCTGCTTGTATCATGTCGATTCCACATTATTTATATATATACTTGATCAACCTACCCTCACATCAGTTTATATTGAACTTCAGTCATTATCTTTTCTCACACTGTAAATTGGTTTTCAAGGAGATGCTCTTCTTGACCCTTTTTAAACAGAAGTCAAGAGGTTCTTCAAGAGAGCAGCAGTAAAATTGACTACACACTTTTATATTTTGTATGTCAGTTTTTATTCAACTTATTGGTCTCAATCTTTTCCCAGACGGTTCTCAAATGAGTTGCCAAAATTACCCTCATTGTACACTGCATGGTGTTGCCAGTCTTCATTAGCCCATAAGGTGCAGAAAGTAGGAGGTACTCCATTCTTTTCATTTTATTTTCAAATGAGTTACCTTCCCTGACTAGTTTAATGTAGTGTATAAATCAACTGTCACAAGATTGTACAACTTGTCTCTGAAGAGGTTTAATCCAGCAAAACTGGCCTAGCCGTACACTAAAGATAAAAAAATTCTGTCGCTTTAAAAGCTAGAAATCATGAGAGATAGATCAACATGTAAAGAATATTGATAAAATCATCCTAGTGTCATGAAACTTGTTCAATACGTTATTAGGCTTGTCTGAAGGGAGAGTGTTTCATTAAAACATGACAATTAATTTGTTATTCCCACATCAGGGATGACAATATACTTGTCTCAACCAGTCATGTCTGACTATTGCTTTAGCTGTATTTCAAATAAAACATGTCCAATATGCTTACTTTTCTAGACACCTGATACCACTTTTCATTATGAAATACTTCTTCATTTATGACTCATATGAAAAGTCTACCATATGGCCAAAATTTTGTTTTGCTGTTCAAATCATTGGTTAATGAATTGGTTTATTCAATTGGTGGACAAAAGTCTATATATATCATAGCAATAATTGCTCCATAAAACCCAGTTTTATAAAGATTTGAATGCAACAATACCTCAAAACCATAGCTTTAGGACTAAGCAGGTGCTGACAGTGTTGAGCAGAGATTCAAACTCATAACACCAAAATTATGATCACTTATTGAATAATCCGGCTATTACTTGAAAAAGGCTTGTGTCCTAATACAAATTTCCCAGTTTAGAAAGTAATCAATTATATCAGAAATGAAAATAACTAGATGACTTTTACTTATGCAGACGACAATGGCAACAAATTGAGTTAATTAAACATGTCTGAGCTTTGTAAAATAAGGGAATATCCAAATAAAATGTTGCTATTTTAGAAAGCGATTGATTACATTGGAATGAAGCAGTAAATAATAGACAACCTACAGTCAAAGAAAATACATGACTTTAATAATGGCTTTCTGATTATAATCTATTATTAGTTTGTCTTACCGGTATTTTTTTCATTTAAAGAGATTGTTTTCTATATTTTTTATGTATGTGTATCGGAGACACTGATAGCATCAATTTGCACCATTCCACTTTTCAATCAGACGTCTATGGTTCCTGCAATTCCACTAGAACTAAGTGTTTGATGATGTCACTAATTGCTAAAATGCTTTATCACTAATTGGGACGTCATAAAATGCTTGGTTTTAGTGAAATTGCAGGAACCTCAGTTGTCAAGCTGAAAATTGGAATGGTGCAAATTATCACGAAAAATGCTTTATCAAATAAGGACGTCGCAATTAATGAAATCTTAAAACGCTTAATTGATGCTATGAGTGTCTCGGATACACATAAAAAATATAGAAAACCTCTTTACAATCCCTTTAAGATAAAGATAGACAGTTCAATTATACACTGCTGTGTATAATCAACTCACAGTAAGATAATTTCCTTGTCATTTGTGTAAGTGCTGTTACTCTATGACTAGGAATTTTAGGGTGTAACATTGCTGTTAAGTAATGTTATGAAAGCACAGACACAGGCATGGAATAGGGTTTGTCAATATATCATTTCATTTATATAGTGCTTTACAAAAGGGGCTCAACCATGTAACTCAACAAGTCAGGGGGGACCAAGATAAAAAAAGGTTTAGAAAATCTCTTTACAATCCCTTTAAGTTACGATTTAGTCTATAGATCCCAAGAATATAATAGTAGGCCTACACTGTTATTATGTCCTTGACTATGAATATGCATAAGCTAAGATATTATTAACAATACAATATAAACAAGACTGAAGATCAGTGTCAACAGGATGTGATAATATAACTATACTAGTCAAGTAGGATAGCTCGTATCTTCACTCTAACCCTTAGTTCATAACATATAATCTTATTCTCCAGATTTTAAGAAAACCAGTAATCTGATTGGATAATAAAACTAAATTTAAAATCAATTTTAGTGATTGACCAATCAGATGTCTGGAACACTAAAATCATTTTAAGTTAAGTTTTTAAGGCCCTTGTTTTCATCTTGACAAGCCAAAGATTATAAAAGATTAAAAAAATTATAAACCTGGGTCTTGTTATCAAAATGTCAGTTGTCTGTGTGAAATACGAAGTCAGTAAGATAGGATACTATAAATAGATGTAATTAGTTAATTGTTTAATTAAGATTATGATGTAATTAATGATAAATAGAGTTTAATTGATAATTGGGAGAACAATAATTGTCATTATCATTATTGTGCCATTTGGAAGCAAGGGGTGGTATTGTGGAGAGAGGTGTTGGGGGAGGGGGGAATGTTTAGAAATTTTAATCATCGAAATCATTAGAGCATGGACTGACCCATCATTAGGATCAAAATGGCAGATTCAGCTAAACTGATATCATTATCATCTCCTATATATTATCTCTTATATTATCACAAAGTCCTTTAATTCTGCCAAATTAATGAGCGGATTGACCCTTTCTGACCAGTCACATGACCTTTTAAGCTACAGCCCTAATTATTTTAGCTGAGGATTAAACTGTAAGAGAGACAATAAAACAATGAATATATCTATAATGCTTAAAGAATTACTAGTTTTTGTGTTGACTACAAAGAAATGAATATTTAAATAAGACAGTAGAGAAATAAACTAATGAAGCATGAAATTCAAATGGCAAGATATCAATGAATCTTTCTTTATTGTCTCATACAAATGACTAGACCCTTTACCATGCATAAGGACACACAAATAATGAATATTCAAAGAGCCTAGAGAAAATAGACTAGCTTTTTAATCGCAATATTGCGATATCGTTCAATATTGTCCCCATTGATTAGACTCTACCATATCAGTTCCTCTGAGACCTGCAAAGAAGGATACAAAAGCCATAGAAATGAATATTCATATAAAAGCCCAGAGAAAATGCTAGTATTTTGCACGATAAATTTGCAAAGTATCAATGACTCTGAATGATTGACATTTAACCATGCATAAGGACACACAAATAATGAATATTCATATATTGGCCAAGAGAGAATGAACTAGTTTTTTAATAGTTAATGATGCATGAAGTTCAAGTCGACTTTCACCTTTAAGTTGTGATGAATGTCAAATTATAAACAACTAGGTTTAACTGTTACAGGTATATAGTATTCCTCTTGTCTCTTGTCACTAGGACGTTTAGAGGTCACCTTATCATTTTACAATAGACAACTTTATTAACAGAGAGGGTGATTAGTAAGGGGTATATTAGTACGCGAAAGTCATAAATTTGTCAGTTTAATATGTACTTGTGGCAAGATATGCACCAATACTTCTTGGAGTCTTGAGCTGTTCTCCACCCCCTTTTCTTGTAGCCTTATCATTTTATATAAGAAACCATTATTAAGAAAGAGAGAGGGATTATTGAGGGTTATATTAGTACTCGAAATGATGCTTTCAGTCATATGATTCCGATGGGACGAAAAATTGATACCAATCGGATACCTGGTGTGCCAGAGACAATTGGAAAATGAAAAAGAGTAGGTTAATGCCATTGTCTTAGCATAATTTCCCTGCCACTGCAAAGCGATGCCTGTCTTCATTAGTCTACTGAGGTGAACAAAAGTAATACACTGTCCCAATTCCCCTTCTATATACCCCTGCCTCCACCTTTCAAAAACCATAGTATTTAGATAGTGACCCTTAGGGTTGCCCCCCCCCCCCCAAAAAAAAAACCCAACTTCTTCAGTATTTAAAATGAGAATATCAAAAGTATGCAATACTCATTGACCCTTAACACAATACATGATATACAGGTAATGAAAATAACTCAGAATACCTCAATATCATATATTACCTGTAGTTGACAGAGCCATAAATATTGTTTGTCAACGTTTACTTAGTACTGGGCATTTATCAAGTTTAACTTAGTGGTTATTGCTGAATTTTGACCAAAGAATTATCTTCTCAGTGTTCAAAACTTACACCCAACATCCCCCCTCCAAATTTTTAAAAAATTTCCTTGACAGAGTCATAAATTTTGTTAACTTATTAGTGGGAATTTATCAAGTTTAACTGGGATATTGTGGCTATTGACCGAGGGTTACTTGTCCTAAACTACTGTCCTTACCCCTATAAAACAGGGGCTACCCTTTGACCCACTAGAAACTATCAAGAGGCTTATATCACCCTTGTTTATTTACTTTGGGGTTATTTATCAAGATTAACTGGGTTATGCTGGATTTTAACCCAAGGATATCTAATCACTGTTCAAAACTAACGTCCATGCCCCTAAAAGAAATGGGGGTACCCTTTGCCCCTCTAGAAATTATCAACAAGTTTTTCTATTACCTTGTTTACATAGTAACTGACATAATATTAAGTTAAACTGGGTTATTGCTGAATTTTATCCCAGCTGTTCAAAACTAGCGCCCCTTCCCCTAAAATTCTCTATGTTTTGGGCTACCATGTGTCCCACTTTAAAGAAAATTATCAACAGTATCCTTGTGTACATTAGTAGTGGGCATTTCTCAATTGTCGAGACCCCAATATCCTAGATCACACTCTTACACATTGTGACCTAAAAATCCAACATCTGCATCTCCCAAGTGCTGAGATCCTTACATCCTAACTATCCCTCTCCTTTACATTGTGACCCACATATTCTACAAGTCTCGGCCCCCAATATTACGAGTTTGTGACCCACTATTCTACTTCCCCCCAATCAGCACCCAAATATTAAGAGAGGATTTGAAACTTGATACCCATGACGGTCATGGATTAGGCAACAATCAAACTGTACCTCAATATACCTTAAGATGTTCATGAGAACATAATGTCATAAAAGCACTGGCCAAGATCACAAAATAAGGATTTTTGATTTAGTGTAAGATCTTCAGATATCTTATCAAGATTGACACTATCAACCCAGCCTAAAACCCCTACAAATCTGTTCATACTTCGTATCCCACTAATAGGTTGCCCTTGTTCATGTAAGCTTATGTCCATGCAATAAATTCAAGTTTTAGGCTATTATTTTTTTAAAGATACTGGTATTTTAAAATGTATCAGGAAAACTGACAAATACTCAACCCTTCAATTTAAATGTATTCAAGAAAATTTAAATGTTTAGGGAGTCACACAAATATTTGGGGTAGTGCATCTTTAAATGGTTCCAACAAAAGAGTGCCATTGTCATCAAGAAAAAAGAAAAGAATTTAGTTGGCTCAAGTCCAAATAAAATTCAATATAAAAAATAGGTCACAACATAACAACGTAATAGAGAGAATTATTTGAGAATTAATGAAGACCTCAGAGACACCTCTGGCTTTAAAAGCGATTGGTTCATTATTGCTGAAGGAATCGTTTTTATCCGTTTCAGAATATTTTTACTCGGTAACGGATTTCTAAGTCCTTCCTACGGCAAAAAAGATTAGTTCGAGAATCTTCCGCTTGAAAATTTATAAATAAAATTTAACTTACAATCGAAGGCTTTTAAACTCTGTTCGCTTCCATCTACAGACACACCTAAAACTCTTCCTGAAGCCATTTTATCTGTTTAAAATTCGTGTGAAATATGAAGTTTCGTCGAAGTTCTCTCGTAAGTGACGCTTGTCTATTTCTAGTTATAAGAATAGTTGACCTTAATGGTGGCGCTGTGGAGGTCACAGTTTAAAGCGGCACATCGGGGATTTATTTTTTACTTTTAATTAGAACCAAACCAATATTTCATCCAATCAACATTGGCTAAATTTATTATTCAGTGCCTCACTTAATTGTTAAGAATTTCATAATCATGTGACATTTTGACTGACAGCTCGCATTAGGTTTTAAGTTAGTTTTTGGGGTGGGATAAATAGCAAAGAACTTGGGTTTTGGTTTTATTATATTGTAGACAAATTGAATGTTACAATTTCATTGTGAAAAGGATACTATAGCTGAAATTGAGCTTGAGTCAAATGGACCATAAGCTAGTTGTAGATGACAAGTTAATGTCCACTTCCAGTTAACTGATATTAGCAGACAGGTAGTTGTTGGTAGATGACAAGTTAACAACCTCTTCCAGGGAACTGATTTCGAAGACTAGATAGTTGTTAGCAATGTTTTGATACAAAAAATAACCTGCATGAAAAAAGCAGGGCTTTAAGAAAGAATTCAGCCAATCAAAGTTCAGTATAGATTTATTAACTATTTAGAAGACTTCACATTAAACATAAACTCAACAATGATTGGATAATATGGACCAATGGCAGTGAACCTCCATCATCAGAATGTAACAAAAGTATAAATAAGTAAATACAAATGTATCAAATAATAACAAAATTCATTTTCTCAAAAGTGTTTCAGAAAAAATTTGCTCCATGATGATATTCATTAAAAAAGGTACCAAAGGTCATTATATACAGCCAGAATGACCTACAGCATCAATTATATCCTTGGTTCCTGACTGAAGTAATAATACCCCTGAGGAGGGTTTCTAGCTCAACCTTTGGAGAAAGTCTTGGCAATTTTATCAAATCTCTGTCAACTTCGTCAATAAGTTATCCACTGTAAAAGCTTTTTGTGATTCCCTTTGCTTGCAGCATCAATCATATCTTTGGTTTCAGCCTAGCGTAATATTACCCCAGAGGCAGATGCTAGAGAAACCTTTGGTGGTATATCAGAATTCTTGATTTTTTTTTATCCACTTTAAAGCCTTTTTAAGGCTATTGATTTATTTGCAGCATATTTTATGTGTCCGAGAAGTTTAAAAGGTAGAGGACTCAGGAATTAAGCAAATCAAAAACAAAAGAGGAACTTCATACAAGCACAAGTCAATCAAACAACATTAAAATAATAATCAAAATTTTAGCCAGATTGCAAGCAACATAAATACAAATTCTTTAGTTATAAATATTTCTATTTTTCACAACCTAGAGCAGTTCTTTGGTTGAACTGGGACATAAATACCATCACAGATTGGCACCAGGCACCTTATTCTCGAAAATTGGATCACAGAAGTCAATTTTAGTGATTGACAAATAAGATGTCTGAAACACTAAAATCATCTTAAGTTTAAGAATAAGGCCCAAGGTGTTTCAGAAAAGCACCATACACTGGCTTAGTTGTATCATTTGGCTGACTTTCAATAGCATTGGCCATGGCATTAGAAATCTTTTCTCGTTTTAAGGGGGGAGGGGGATTTCAATAAAGAGAAAACATAACGTTAAAGGGACAGATTCACCATTTTTTTTACCAATTGTACCTTAGTCTCAGAAATGGGAATTTTACATATTTTCAAGACCCAAACCAACCCCTGAAAATGGCGAATCTGTCCCTTTAATACAGAAAGCCATAGCTAATTACAAAAAATAATGCAAAAAGAAAAGTTGGTTGTCAGCAGTTTATAGAACATCATCACCTTTCAGACTTCAGAAGATGAATAAATGAATAAATAAATAACTGAATGAATAAATAAATGAATCTTTCAGGTATAGGATAACAGATTTATATCATAGCAACCATCCACCTAAAATAACAATTCATAACAAAATTAATATTTGAAAAAATAACAAAATACTATTGAATCTGACGGATATCAAAGTATTTTTGACTGCAGCCAATCATGACCAATCAGCAAACATCATTAAGTTTTCATTATCAGTACTTGGTGCACTTATTTCACTGTTGGCTCAGAACTAAGTTGAGGCCCATAAGAATGACCACAAGAGCCAAAAAGAGTTAACTACCCTTTGTTGACAATAATAAGTTACCTCATATCTGCCAAGTGGAACTGTAGACTGATTGTCAGATACCTCTTCAGCCATTGACCATAACGCCTGTAGATTGGCTGATAGCATATCTAAATCTGGTAATCCCTGTAAATATAGATAGATATACTATATTAACTATCTGAAAGACACATGTATGAACAGTTGGCAAACTAGAATAGCTATGTGGACGCTCTGAAATGCAGAGTTGAGAAACAAAACATCTACTACATTTTAGGCTCTTAAAGCTGAAACACGTACTGAGTCAACATGTGTACAGTATAATGACATCCAGCTTGATTAAGAAGATAATTTACCTGTAATTTCTGTTTATCTTTTGCTTTTTCTTCCGTCTGCTCTTCAGTTAACCAATATGGTAAACCTGTACTTTTAGAAACCTGAAAAATAAGTCCAGAAAACAGTGATATTAGAATAAAAGAATTTTAGGGAAGACAAAAGATCAAATCTGACTATTAACAATATCAAAACTAGCATTCCCCTTTCTTACATTCCACAGTCCCTAAAACTTGCATCCCTCACAAGGGGCAAACAATAGGAAAAATGTAAAGGTACTTATTTCAACTAAGCTGGGATTGAACCCTGTTAAACCTCGCTATACCATTGTTGCTCCCTAAAGACTAACCTGTGGAGACCGGTAAAACCTGATGTCTTCCAGTTTAAAGTCTTTCCATACTGGAGATGGTTGATGTAAAATAAACCGTAGAGTTGAGAGATTCACTATATCAAAATTAAACTGAAAAAAATCAAAAATCTTGATGCAGATTTGGTACGTAAAATCTGTGAGGACTAATTTAGAAAAAAAATCTACATCTAATTAGCCTCTATTTTTTAAATTTTTGTCCATATTGGAATTTAGTTACCTCAAATTTCTTTTAGTAGCTGCTAATGCTTGTTCCATACTTAGAAAACATACAACCATTCTAGTGTTCCAGGCATCTGATATATCAAGCACAAAATTGTATTCACCAATTAAGGTTTTGTCCAAAATATGGCCACCTGTACCATAAGATGTTGCGTAAAAAAAATTGATAAAATAAACAATGCAATCATAAAAATACTAACATGTTTTCTGTTGAGTGTAAAATAATCATGAGAACCATCTTCAGTGTGTGCGTTGGGCATCAATTGCATTTTCCTGACACATGTTCTCCATTTCAGAGTACCTGTAAAATATAAGGTGAAAGGTCGAGTGATATGTAACAAGTTATAATAACAATATTTGTTATACAGTGTTATCAACATCGAACAAATGGTGGCCGTTGGTTCTATTCTAGGTCGTTGTGAGGTGAAGTGTAGTGACTTTGGATGTTTTATCTTTCTTTATTATTCCAATTGGTACTGATAATCCCGTAAAGATGACTGCCAAGAGGTTTGGCCAAGGATCAATTACACAGTGTCAAAGTCTTTTAAAACTATGGCAAATGGGTTTAAAAATTGTCAAAAATCCTATCTTACCTGTCTGTCCATTCAAATCAGCTGATCGAAACTTGGCTCTGATTGTTAACTGGGCAACATAAAAATTCTGAAAACATATCTCTCCAATCTGAAATATCAAAATTTAGTGTGTTATTTTATGATGTTTTTAAGCTGATTACAGATATAATTAAGCTTACATTTAACATTAAAAACAATTCTATTTTTCTTTTTTAGATTCTGAACAGAATTTTGTAAAATCCTCATAAAACAATACATTCATTCTTTTTGATCAGGCTGCCCTTACATGTAATAGTCATTCAACCATAAGAAGCCATATAGGGACCAATTGCTTTCAGACTGACCTCTGTTAATAATAACCAGAGACCATATAAGCTTACATAGACTACTTGCATGCTTTTCTTACCTCTCTAGTGAAAGAATCATCCTTTGTTAGCAAATAAATAAAATAAATAGGATATAGAGATGAGTGCATATACAGATATGTAAAGATTAAAGTCATATATTTGAGCTTGTTTGATAGAACATGTCAATATCATGGCTATATTTTAATATCAATTTTTCATGCTATATTAATTTTCTACCTAATAGTAATATCAAAATGCTATCATTGTTAGTAAGAGTAACTTAAAGTAAAATGCAGACGACAAGCAACTGAATAAAGGAGTAATTTATGTTTGTACCTCTGGGTTTATGATATTTGGAAATGTCACATCAAACATTTTACAACCGGAGAAAAAATCATGCTTATGATCCCCGACCAACAGAGACACTGTTGGTTTGATGCTGCATAAAATTGACTTCTCTTGCATCGATGCCATTCTTGATGGCAAGATGCAGTTCAGGCGAATAACACAATCTTAGGAGCGAAATCTACCAAAATTGTTCAGTGTCATTGATTTTTCATTTTTGTTTACATAGTTTCAGTTACTTCCCTTTATTTCCAATTCTCGTCTGAAATTATCGAAATGGTGAGAGTTAATTTCTTTTGAAAATTTAATTCAAAATTGTTAATGGAATAACCATTTCCAATTTTTCAAAAGATCCTTGCATTTGCAATAATTTTTTTTAGTTTTACTGAAAATAAGAACATTTAAATGGTAGCAAAATCGGGTTGAGTTGTAAATCGGTGGAAGCTAAATCGACCACTAAGACATTCCAGTCAAACTACACAGTAGCTATCTTTTATAAATTTTCTAACGAGTGAGTCTCTGTGTTGTTTTCACTTTCACTCTCACGATTTTAAATCTCGTGTATTGCTTCTTTTTGGATGTCAACACATCAACGGGTAAAATAACTGTCAGACAATTTTACTCGTCTCGTTATTGTTTGAAATACCGCCCGAAGGCTCGGCAAATATTATTTTGAACTCGTCTGAATCTTGGTTGAAATATATATTTAAAACCCCTTCATGACTCATTGAAAGCTGACCGGCAAATTATATACGCTGAACACATACACGTCTTAACTAAAAATAGGTCATCTGTCATCTTTTGAAATTTTAATTAAATTTCACAATTGCTTCAGGGCAAGCTTAATTATTTTAACTTATTTAATCGAATTTTACGAAATGATACATCATCAAATGTCAATTATTTGGGCGAATTGACGTGTGGACGATTTGTCCGGTCACTTCTCAGAATCCAAAATGGCGACAGAATATGACGAACCGATATCAGATCAAGAAAGAGTGAGTAATTTACGTAATTTAACCACTTTTTGTATCATTACATCTAGTAGAATAGATCATGTTTATATCGTTTTGCAGAAATTACAAAATGTTAATGATTATCAGCTTTGCTTTGAACAACATGGCAGCCGGCAACATGAACACCTCCCATTTTTGATGAATTTGTCAACTTCCGCCTTACTTTCCTCATACTTTTTAGTGATAGTTTGAAGAATAATATCTTAATTCAATGTGTTTTTTCTTGTGTAAATGTGACCACAAGTTCAAATTCTACTCCATCTTACCTCTATTGTGGTCTACTTTTTAAAATGTTGAGTAGAAATTAAATGGGGTGAGGCAGTCAGGCAGACCAGATCCAACTAATAATGTCTAATCATAATGTCAAAGATTTAAAAAAAAAAAAAGGGGGGGGTTTTCGGCTATAAGCATATCAACATATATTTTTTACATATAAAATTTAGAAGGTGCTATACAAAGCCTATGCCAGGATTGGATTTTATCGTAATATGGAACTTTGATAAACGATGGTGGTGTGAACAGACTCTATTTTTTATAACAAGGAAACGTAACCAATATCCTCATTTCAGGTGAAGATAGCATCTAATTTTATTCGTCACGCCCCTCCAGGAGAATTTAATGAAGTATTCAATGGTAAGTCAGAAGTTTTCCATTTGTGCTCAGCATATATCAATACAGCCTTTTTTCAACACAAATCTCATTTTGTCCATATGTTTCAAGTTTGATGAAGAATGAATTAAAGAACAACCATTTTAGACTGCATCAAGTTTTTATTGCAAAGAATTGCAATTTTATTTGCAGACTGCACCAAAGAAATGGATAGACAGAGCTCCAAATGTTGTCTCAGAGTTTGTTTGTGTAATAAAAACTTGAAATTCAGTTTACAACTGTGGTTTCGCCAATAAGTTGACTAACATAAATACAGGAGAATGATTTTTGTTTTTTTGTAGATGTTCGTATTTTGTTAGATGATGATAATTTATTAAAAGAAGGAGCAGCAGGGTAGGTCTTCACTTAAAAATAAATGATAAATTCTATTCAAGAATGACAATTTAAAGGGATTGTAGAGAAACAGTATTGGGACATCGATAAAGACAACAGCATTGATTGTCACCAAATCAGTCATTTCAATACTCTGTCTAAGAACTATAAAAAGTAAATGAAATTGATAAATGTGTGTAGGTTTTTATATATGTGGTCTAATCAGTGCTATATTTTGTGTATTGCAGGGCATTTGCTCAATATAATAAGGACCAGTTTACACCATGTAAAGTTGACGGGTCAGAAGAACAGGTAAGTTTTATATTTGAAACATGTATCTAGAGTCCAAGATGAGTTTTTATCAATTTGCTACGATGAATGTTATAGTTGACTTTCAAATTTAGCAAATTCCATTTTCCATGTCCAAATCAGCCATCATTATGATTTAAAATCTAATGTATTCTGTACCATAGCCTTCTGAATGAATATATTGTATTTTACAGGCTTTAATAACAGAACATGGTGATAAAGGTAGTGGACAATTTTTAGATCCAAGAACCAAACAAACATTCAAGTAAGTCCATCAGTGTTTTGATATCATATTTCCCTTGATATATGATTGTCTTTTGGTTTGTCAACTTAGCTAATAGTGTATTATTTGGTTGACTTTAGTGAGAAGAACAATTCTTACTCTTCCTAAACATCAGAGGCTTGAGGTTGGTTTAAGTGAGGGTCACCCTTCCTGCAGGCCTCCTTTTACTGCACTTGCCTATTCTTTCAGAGAGTCCACATAGCTCATTATGTTTATTTTTGTATTTTGTTTTCCAGGTATGATCATCTACGTAAAGAGGCAAAAGATTTTCAATCTGGAGATGTGGACCAAAAGGCTGAACCGTGGAGAGCAGCTTTAGAAACGGTTTTTACTCAATATGTTCACAGTCATTATTTGTACGGTGCTAGCTCAGTGTACGGTTCATATTCCGGAGGCAATATAACATTGATAGCTTGTATAGAAACTCACCAATTTAAACCAGCTAGCTTCTGGTAAGTTATATATATGGGAGAGGCGGTGGCTCAGTGAGTTAGATGCCGGCCTAAAAGTCCATGGTTCAATCCCGGCATAGGTCGAGATAATACCTTCATCCCAGTTTCCCCCTGTCAGTGATGCAGGTAAGAGGGACTGACATGGAAAAAGCATCTAGTCGTTCGGATTGGACAATAAACCGAGAACCCTGTGTGCTACAGGCTGTACACGTTAAAGATCCCTTGACAGTTCCTTTGAATTCCAGGAATGGTAGATGGCGTTCCCAATGGTCTGTTACATTCCCAGAATCTGGTGGTTCCGCCGAGGTCACTGGCCTTGTTAAAGTTCAGGTACCTTGTTATTCCCAAATCTTACTTCCCTGTTTGTTTCTATTCTGAGAGACAATATCAACACTCATGAATTAAGACCCATTTCAGAAAAAATAGACTTGATTTAAAAGTCTTCAGTCATGGATGGAAGTTATTTATTTAGCTTAGACTTGTTTTCTAGCATTGATTTAGAACAATAGGTCATTTCGAAATTGATTTTTTGATTGCTGAGGTTAAAACTTAAGCAAATTTCTAGAATGGAATTGAATATTCAAGGGATTTTATAGAGGTTTTACAGGGACGTCCTGTAAGGTTAAGCATTTGCATGGTACAAATTGAAGCTATCAGTGTCCCCGTCACACATAAAACTTTTTCACAATACCTTCAAGGATGAATTTTGTGTTGACATTTTAAATTTGTTTTGTTTAGGTTCATTATTATGAAGATGGTAATGTTCAACTTGTTAGTTCCAAAGATATAAAAGATACAGTCAATATATCTGTAAGTTGAGTCTCAACTCAATTTCTCTGGATTGTGCACAAATATTTTCTCAATTTCACCAGTGTGGCTATGGTCTGTGATTAAAATCTGATCAAGATATTTCTTGTTTTTGATATGAATGTATACAATAAATTTGATTTAATTGATAATATTTTAGACGGAACAACAGACAGCTAAAAGTTTAGTAAATATAATTTCTGCTGCTGAAGGCGAATACCAAGTAAGATTCAATATTATTTACATTAGATTCAGACACTCTAATGAATTGTGTTACAGTCCCTCCACTCATAGCTTGTGTCAAAGATTGCATTGTTATGTAATTGACAAGAGCTCAGAGTGTTTTGGATATAAAATCCTCATCAGGACAACTATTTCTATTTTGTGAAAAATGAGTATTTATGTAATTGAAATTGAAAATGTTGCCGACACTCTTGGGGCCATATGCAGCACTCGTACTTTACCTAAACTTTGACTAAAGTTAGACTTAAGTTGAACTTTAGGTATGCACCGGCCGATCTTTATGAAATTTGTGCTTAAATTTGACTATCAAATGTAGAAAATGAAAGCCTTGATCCTAACTTTGTAAAGTTCGACTTTAGCCAAAGTTCAACTTTAGTCAAGGTAAGAACGCTGCATACGGCCCTTATCATCCTCATCAGGATAGCTAGTTTTGTTTTAGGTGTTTTGTATACACAATCCTTATCAGGACAGCATTATCCATACCCATTTACAGCTGGGTCAACTGGTAAGCAAATGATTGCTAAGTTTCAGTTCAATTTATGAAATGAATTATTTTCTATTTCAGAAAGCCTTGTCGGAAAACTACCAGACCATGTCCGATACAACATTTAAAGCTCTACGACGCCAACTTCCAGTAACACGTACCAAGATAGATTGGAACAAAATCATTATATCAGGCTACAAGATAGGAGGGGAGCTTAAAAACGCTTAAATCATGATATTTTTGTCATTTGTATATTTCAACCGATTACGAATTAATAATTCCTTCTGCTTTTTTTTCTTTTCTTCTTGTATAAAATATTTTATTTTCTAATTTAGGTTCTTTCATGTTGACAAAAACATAGCGATTTTTATTTTTACCAGAATAATGTTAAGCGATATTCATTGAAACGTAACTTCACAAGATTTTGATCCAAGCTTAGATTAAAATTGAAGTCTAAAGAATAGCTATATTATTAATGCCCGAATTTTGTTTATGCCAAATTAAAATTTTAATTTATTCAAATTCAAAACAAAAGTAGAATTCTCTTGTAAATATTTTTGAATCTTGTGTGACAGTGCATCAATATCTTTGCTAGACAAAACAAGGCCAGGTCCCAAGTGGTGGTTTTACTTTCAAGTTATGATAGGAAATTGGTGAACTATGAAATAAGTGCTTCTATCATGTGAGAGATAACTCTCCTCACAAGGCCAGTTCTCAAGTGGTAATCTATTTAATTTGCTTTTAAGTCTGGTACTTATTTCAATGAATTATTGAGCTTGAGTCATGTAATTAAAATATGAATAAGAATATAATTTGCTTGTTAAACTGTTTTTGTCAGCCCAATATTGAGTACTATTAGCTGTATATATATATAATATTAATAATGAAATAAAACAACCATCTTCACATAGAGATTGATTTTATTTTATCACTGTATCTTGTGGTTAGGGTGGTTGAAAGGAAGGCACTGGCACAGGGTTGAAGCAATGTTCAATAATTTAAGAAAGATGTTAAGAGAAAGCGCAAGAAAGCACTGACAGAGGCATAGAAGTGTTTTCTTTCTTTCTTTTATTAAGTGCTCTCGGTCATCGAGTGGGAGGGGCAAGACGACTTGATTGACAGTCAACACCCAAAAGCAAGGGCTCTGGAATCTGAAACCTTATTATAGAGGAAAACTATGATGAGTTGGGGTCCTTCCCCTGGGATTTAAAAAAAATAAATGCTCTCCTACATTGTTTTCTGAGGGTGAAGACCCCTTAATGTGGGAGACCGTTGACTTGGTTCAACCAGGCCCTATGGTAGTTTAGCCACTGTAAGAAACGAGCATTTATAGCCCAACTGATCAAGAAAACTTGTAAAAGTTTAATACATTATAAGAAGATATAACAGTAAAAATAACAACGGTTAAAATTTGGAATAAAAAAAATGTGTGGATCGAAAGTTCGGAAAAAGTACATAAAAATAAATTGTGAAAAAGATTTGTTCAAAACAAGTAGAGTGATAAAACAAAATAATGTTATGAATATTCATATGAAATATAGAGTTGTCCTATTAAGTTACAAAGTTACAATACCGTTGGAGGCTTCCCTGTTCCGACCTTCAAGCTATCTCACGGCCTCGTGATGGGCACACATTTATGCCTAGGTTTTAAACGCATGGTCACATCAATACGTCCGACATTACATATTTGCGAGTGGGCCCTCCATCTATATTTTGCTGTTAAAGGGTTAAGGAAAAGAAATTTGGTTTAAAGAATCTTAGGCTAAGTTGGGCATGAAAAAGGCCTCTAGAATTTTCGTATTGGATGTCCCGTCAAAATTTCGCCGGAACACAGTTTTTAAGGTAATTTTATCAGATCGTGGATGACGAAAAAGAAAAACAGAAAATACTCAAGTGGATTTTCCACTATCCTATAATAGACATCCACTGATACCGATATAGTAGGCCTACAACTTTGTAAAATCAATGTGGTTGAGTTGACACACATAGTCGCAGAGCACATCGGGAGAATCTTCCACCTTGTTAAATAAATGTAGTTTCCGGATGTTAAAGGGGTGCCGAGTTGACACGCTCAGACGCATAGTATATTAAGTGTATTTCCGATATCCACTGAATATAGTACGCTTTGTTAAATCAAAGTTTGGCATTTGAAAGGGATGTCTAGTTGACAGACCTAATCGCAGAGTATATCAGGTGAATTTATCACTATCCAATCCTATTAGACATCACTGAATATAGTAGGCCTACGACTGTTAAATCACTGTGGTTTTACATTTGAAAGTGGTGCCGAGGTGACAAATCTAGTCACAGAGCGCATCAGGGGAGTTCCCCACTATCCCATTAATTAAACATCCACTGAATCTTCAATCGAGTTTAAACATCGTTTCTCCTCTATATCCTTCCATCTGACCGTGGAGCTCTCCCCGACCTCTTCCTCTTGCAGCCTGGTTCGCTCATTGACCAATACACGGTGTCGCCACACTATACAACCCACGATGCCCATGAATATCAAATACCCTATCGTTATCAACATCGCTATGATGCTGTCATGACGGATCGTTGCCAACGTTTTCATCTCGACGCATTTGAAATGAGAAATCGTCTGTCCTTTCTTTCCTAATTCCAGCATTTCGACACACACGTCGTATTTAGTGTCCGCTTGCAAATTTCTGAATTCAAATTCGTTCCGTAACACGTCCAGGTTGTCCGAAATGAAACGTCCGTTTGCGCTTCCAGATAGATATCCGACTACAGTTTGATTATGCGTTCCGTTAAACGTGTGTAAATATTTCCACTGAATTGCTAAAGTCGTTGTTGACACACCCACCTTTGTGATGGCTATTTTGTTTGTTGCATTAGTTACCATGGAAACGGGAATATTTGGCAGAAGTGAGCGGGCAATATCGGTTTTGATGTTGTATGACGTAGCATCAGCAGTACAGCCAATCAGATAACAGATCATCAGCAACAGGATATAATATACATCGTTCTCCATTTTGGCTTCTGAAATGCAACAAAAGATATTAGATTGTCTCACTAGCATGTTATAAGCAGACAGTGGACCACTCTAGGTAAGAAAATCAAGAACGAGTGATGTCTGATGTTTCTATAAACAGACAATTATAGTACAACAGTGACCTACTCTCTAGAATATAACCCAGAGTTAGGTGTTACTTTAAACAGACAACAGAGGCATACAACCCTGAATTGTCTGGTGCTTCTATTAACAGACAACAATACATCACTCAGTGTAGGGTGACGCCAAACGACAAAACAATAGAAATTAAGTGATGTCTGGTGTATCTATAAAATTGACAAGATCACAGAAGAGACCCGCCCAGTGTTAGGTGATGACTGGTGTTTCCTAAAACTAAACAACAGTGCAATTGTGAATCACACAATATTAGGTGATGTCTGTTGTACTGTAAGCACTTAACAACAAAATCCTACAACCTGGAATCACCATCACCTCCTATACTGATATCTAAGAGTTAGGTAAATATAATAATATAATAATATTATAACTTGATATTGCCTATGCTTATCGACTGACTGAAATCAACTCGTCAATTGTAACAGCTGGTTTTATTGATCTCGTTAAATCTCAACTTAAAATGTGATGACTTAAGCTAATATTACATACATCTAGGAAGTCAAGCGATTTATCGTGAAAGATCTACTAGCGCCCTGTCATCTTCACAATGCCAAGCTATTCCGAAATGCGTCTTATACCTTGACTACATAAGACACCTTTCTTGCATCACGGAAGTAAATGCAGCGATTTGTTGGATTTTACGTTAGCGAATACAGCCATTCAGAGTCTTGGACACAAATCTGTAAACAATTCACTGGCGAACAATTCAATCAAATCTCTACATTTGTGATACAAGAGTGGTGGTTATTGCTGTCAAGGTATAAGACGAAGTTGTAATGGCTTGACATTGTGAATACTGGCGAAACTCGTAAATTTTCAAGAATTGCTGAATATTGTTGTTCCCTAGAGCTGTGTCTAGATATCGTATATGTAGGCTTACATACAATTGTTAAACTCTGTTTGTTTGTATGAATGCAAATGTCCGAAACTCAAACCTTTAATCTATTCCCAGTATTAAAGTAAATGTAGTGAATGTAATAAAAAATATGTAAATATAGGTCGTATATTATTAAACCATTATCTTTAATTAAGTGTTGAGGTATTTATCATATATTAATTTATAATTTTATTCATTACCAGTGTATAGCTGTCGGTCGAAATAGCACCGATTAGCACAGTTCAAATTTTTACTCAGACGCCTGTGGTTCTTGCAATTCCGCTTAAAGGGATATCTCAAAATATGCTTGTATCACTAGACTTTCGCGCTTAGTGACGTCATCAAACACTAGGTTTTAGTGGAATTGCAGGAACACCTGCCACATGGTTGAAAATTGGAATGGTGCAAGTCGATGCTTTCAGTGTTCTAGATACGAATTAAAGATTTATAAAACCTATTTACCACCCCTTTAAACACATTATGTATGTCGCCACTATCGTAGAAGATATTGTTTGACGTCACATATAGTCAGACATTTCTGTAATTACAGGAACCACAGACATTTGAATGAAAATTGGAATGATGCAAATAGAAACCAGACATGTCCCCGATATACATAAAAAGTTTAGAAAAACTCTTTACATTCCCTTTAAGACAACATATTTCTAGATAGAAATCTAGACTCTTCTACTTAACTAAAAATCGTGCCAATAAAATTGTTACAATAGCTCCCAATGGAATCGACTTCCTTCATTACAAGAATAGAAATATAAGAAAAGTCGGAATAAAAGCATGGAATTTGATGGGAAGAAAGGACTTGGCAGAAATATTAGACCTAGCTTAACACCTAGCTTGGAGCTGAATTCTCAGTGGAATTCACCAAATGAACAAGTTCTTTATCAAACGGCCTCTAAGGAAACTATGTAGAATTGCCGAATGGTTCTTTTTTAAGAGTAGAATTCGGCAGTTTCTGTAAATCTGAATCTGATAGCTAGTAGAATTTTCACGGTAGACCGTTTGTAAGAGTTACAGTTGAAGGGAGAATAACAACAGGGAGTTATTTCCGAAACGTTGTTTGGAGGCAAGATGGAGAGGCCCAAATTTATAGTTGTCAAAAAAATATGACTGACTAAAATCATCACTTTAATGTTATTTGTTCCGAAATATTGAGGGAAACCCGAAAGCAGCCCCATATTGCTTTACTTTTGGTTTCACTTTCCCAGAATTCGTTATTGTTATCAAGAAAAGGGTTCTTCTACATGACACGCTTTGATTGGTTAAATAAAGTCATTAGAACTCGACTGTGCTAGAAAGCTGTCTGAATTACTATGGAAATAGTCATATGGTTCTATTTTTGGTTTCGCTATCCCACAATTTGTCATTGTTATCAAGAAAGGGTTCTACACGACACGCTTTGATTGGTTTGATAACGTCATTAGAACGCGACAGTGGTAAAAAACTGTTAGATTGCAATGGAGACAAAAGTTAGAAAGAAATAAATCAAAATAGTGGCCGAGCTTGGTGTGAAGGTATAGCTTAGTTATGAATTATGCTGATCTGATATTTACATCGTATGTGAATTCAGTATATTTATTGAACAATCAATAGTAATTTCCATATACAGCTTTATAATATCATTGTAAATTTTATAACATCCCACAGTGTAGGCAACATGTATATATACAGTTTATCCACATGCCTCTTGGGACATGGCTTTGAAATGACCTGAATGGAGTTTGATGTCCTACTTTTCTAAGCTGGATTATCTAATTTGCATATTTGCATAAAGCCTATATAATTATATAAGGAAGGAAAAGGGAAAATCTGCACCCCCGCAATCGCAAGAGTAATGGGAAAAACGAGTCTAGCTGACTGTTCAATTAAGATGTATGATGATTGTTTAGAAGTCTACCAGCTTAATCTAATAACAAAATATTCCTTGAGCATTTATTGATATACATATATATCGTTTAAAGATGGGTTCCTGTATTTTGTGAATAAGAACAATTACACTGTCGAAGGTATCATGCCTTCAGTAATGGAAACAAATGGAGTCTAGCTGACTGTTCAATTAAGATGTATGATGATTGTTTATAATCCTGCTTAATCTAATATTGAAATATCGATATGATTTATATCGTTTTAAAGATGGGTCTCCACATTTTAGTAAAGTAAAGTAATAACACGTTTCTCTGCTTAATCTAATATTGTAATATCGATATGATTTATATCGTTTTAAAGATGGGTCTCCACATTTTAGTAAAGTAAAGTTATAACACGTTTCTCTGCTTAATCTAATATTGTAATATCGATATGATTTATATCGTTTTAAAGATGGGTCTCCACATTTTAGTAAAGTAAAGTAATAACACGTTTCTCTGCTTAATCTAATATTGTAATATCGATATGATTTATATCGTTTTAAAGATGGGTCTCCGCATTTTAGTAAAGTAAAGTTATAACACGTTTCTCTGCTTAATCTAATATTGAAATATCGATATGATTTATATCGTTTTAAAGATGGGTCTCCGCATTTTAGTAAAGTTAAGTTATAACACGTTTCTCTGCTGAATCTAATATTGGAATATTCCTAAACCATTTATTGATATGCATGTATATCGTTTAAAGATGGGTTTCCATATTTTTGTAATTAGTTTGAGGCTATAGGGGATTGAAGATAACTTTTCGATTAAGCATTTATGGTGATTCTTTAGCTTAGAATATTCCTTAGCATTTATTGATATGCATGTATATTGTTTAAAGATGGCTTCCTGCATCTTGTGAATAAAATAAATTACGAGTAGTTAGATCTTCTTTAAGGCCTTCGATTAAACATTTGTGATTTAATGTGATTATTTAGCTGTGTTCTTGCTTAATCTAATATTTAAATAGCGATAATATCATATTGTTTAAATAATGAACATGATAAAGAAATTATATTCAATTAACTTAATCAAGTATATCAATACAGCAGTGAAGGGGAATTCCGCTGTACAAGAAGACTTAATTATACGGTTCGTGTTTCTTCTATTCGAATAGAATACCCTACTGATTTTCATGCGAGATGGCATTTTAGATATGGAAAGGATGATTATAAAGAGACTGTGACTTTACAAAGAAAAAAAAACAAATAAGGGGCCGCAAAACTTTACTCGTAGCATATTTCATGACCGTAAAATCAGCAATGGTACTTACTTTTCATGGCCTTGAAAAAAATGTGCAATTATCAAGTCATCCCCTTTAAACCTTGTCTATTTCAGCTTGGCAACAAATGCCACAAGTCCTATGTGTATAATATCAACCGCTGTATTAAATTATGGTATGAATTATTGAAGAACTATAGAAGAGAGACAGGTTCATGTTTAATTGTCTGATCGAGAAATTTAATTAAATGAAGTTTTACATCCCACTGTTCTTGTTTGAGCTAATGAAAATAGGCAACGCCGTGTGCATTACGAGAATTTTGTCCAGGGATGCTGGATTTATCAACTGGTCCCAAAATTCTGAGTTATACTATTGTTATTCGGGCAATTAGTCCTACTTTACTTTCAAGAGGATTCAAACCCTCGGCACCTAAGCGCCAATCATATTATAATAATCAAACACAGTCTTAGCTATTCCCTTTCTAGTATGTCCTTACCTTAATGGGGATTCGAACCTTACACCGAACGGCAAGCCAACTAAACACGATCTGAGCTATTCCAATGTCCTAGCAGACGACAATAGCTACAGTCTGAGCTATTTCAATGTCTCAACAGACGACAATCCAACTCAACACAGTCTAGGCAATTCCAACGTCCTTGCAAACGACAATCCAACACAGTCTAGGCTAGTCCAATGTACTAGCAGAGGACGATCCAGTCCTCTACTGCCTGAGCAATCCCACTGTCCCAACAGACGACAATCCAACTTGCCACCGACTGAGCTATTCTAATGTCCTAGCAGACGACAATCCAACTCAATACTGACTGAGATATTCTAGCGTCCTAGCAGACGACAATCCAACTCAACATAGTTTAAGCTATTCCAATGTTCTAGCAGACGACGATCCAACTCACTACTGACTGAGCTATTCTAAACTAAACAGTCTAACAATGTCCCTTGTGACTGTAAATAAATTATTATCCTTGTAGAATCAAAAGATCAATATGACTATTAAAACTATTCTCTTAATCCCTTCTGACTTCTTTTCTTTTCATACTATA
>NW_008710630.1:999670-1092632 GCF_000327385.1 Lottia gigantea
GAAATTAGAGTTGGAAAGGGGGGAGGCAATCCCAACCCAGACCCACAACAATTGCTGGCTGGTTTTGCGCCTCCCCCCTTTCCAACTCTAATTTCCTTTCTTATCATTCATTGAGTTGGAGGTACCTGATGCTGACAATCCTGTGGTCTCTTACCTACCTACTTCTTCGCATGTACACAACGTTTCCACAATTTACATTGTCGTCATCCGTTTATTCAGTAGGCTTTTATATACTTGTTGTCACCATCAGTCCATATAATATACTTCTCCTGGGCTTTTATGGAACACAACGTTTCTACAATTTACACATCAATACAGTCTTCTGTTTTTCACCGGCTTATACACTACGCTCCTATGGTACATGGTCAACAACGTTCACTAAGTTACATTGTCGCCATTGGTTTAAAGTACACTCCTGCGTTACATGGTAAAACAACGTTTCCACAAATTACACTGGTATCACATAGTTAATATCAAATGATTCTGTTACGATTCTGTTCTGTCACACTTGCCAGTCAAATGAACTTAATTTTCCTATTCCAATGCATTGCCTATTGTTCAGCAGACGTTGATTTTAAAAATACGACTTTGTTAGGCAGCTGTACCACGTAAAGACTTGATACTAATGTCTATAGAAACGGTTAACCACAATTCTCGAGTGTAAGTCTACTATAGAGTTTTATTGATTTTTCATTTTTTTTTCTTTTTTAAGAGTTTAGAGTAGTCGATGCAGACGAATAGAAATAATGGCTCAAAAGCCAAGAGTTTAACACAATAGGCAATTTCGATCGCATGTCATAAGCTACTGAGATACTCGAGCAAGCCTTTTACGACTCCTTTCTACGGGAGGGCGGTGGAGGATGGGATACTAAGACTGGCCCGCTTTGTCCACTTCCCACCCTTCTTCCCCCAATCTCCCTCCCTTTGACTTTTTTGTCACCGTAGTTCTCAAATGCCTGAAAGGGGGGGGGGGGGGGGGTGATGTCGACAACCTCGAAGGAACAAGCCGATCAAATGCCGATATGGCGCACAACTCCAACTGTTAGAAAAATGTCAATTCGAATTGAAGAAATCGGCAAATTGTATAAAGGGAGGTAATCAGAATATAAAAATAAAATTATATATATGGATACAGACTACAGATAAAGTTGTATTACTTTAAAGGAGTGTTGTCCCTCTGATTTCTTTGCCTAAAATGCATTAATTTTTAATACTTTGAATATTAAGAGATTTATTAGCAAAGGCGGTAACTTTAAAAATAGTTTCCTATCTGGAAAGGCATTTTATTCGGTTCTTCTGCGATCAAATGACAACTCATAAGGAACATAGACTCACATCACATTTACCTGGGCAGACGCAAAAATGGGCAATTAGAAGGACAGAATATGCTCAGAAGTTTCTTCTCCACTAAATGGGTGGGGACCTGTTGACTTAAGTGCGTTGGGCAAGAATGAATTTTTTAACATTTACTCTCATACAGTCTGTAGGTCAATTTATTGCCTGCTTATGTAGTAAATGCTTTTAGCCTTTGTGATACTTACTTCGCTTCTTTTTTTTTAACTTTTTTTTCCTGGGGGTGGGGGCACGTCCGAAATAATTACACAGGCCCATATATTTCCATATATGTATTGAAGGGGTGTGGTTCAAACGAAGATGCTTGCCACCCAGAGGCTAATGTGAAATATTTCAGATATTAGGTTGTAAAGATTTGTCACCATGATCTAAGATATTGATTGAAACAGGATTCGATAATAAAAAATAAATGAATCTATGACGGCATTCTATGTTGAATTATCACGTTCTCGTTTTAAAACGGAAAAATTGTGGCATCCAGGTAGGCTACGTTGGAAGAGTTTGGTGAGGGTAGGGTTTGTGTTGTAAGTGCATGCCACGATACTTTAAGTCTCACCCTAGGTGTGGAGAGTTGGCGACTGGTGTAGCCTTTTGGGCACCGTTTTGCTTTTAATGGTTGGGCTAAAATTGGCAGTTGTAATGCAGTCTACAATGAGGGAAGATGTGAGATGACAGAACACGTGAGTGAGAGCTAGGCACTAAGCCAAACTTCGTTGTCAGTAGGCCTGCGTCCTGGGGTTTTGTAGTTAAACCTTCAGAATCGTTTATCAATTTGAGAACCCGGATTCTCATTAGTCGTCAATTGTATTTATCCAGACGATCAACTTGACATTTTGAACAATTTGGCGCGAAATGGTTATTGTTGGTAGTCCGAAAATCTGACGTGATAAATGCACATGCATTCTCGTGTCCTTATTGGATTAATTTTTCATGAAGTATCAATGTTGACCTACATTCATAGACATGGCTTAGTTTGATACCGGATAACCCCCATTGTGTCATTTGCCAACTTTTTGACACGATATGTAGGCCTACATGTTATTCCGTATGTACAATAAGGGTAGTGATAACTTGGCTACTATGTATGGCTGTGATTTGGACTGAAATGGTCGAGATGCCTTTTACTATTTGAGATCAAATGGACTTTGTAATGGTGGGTACAAGCTGATTTCGCAGACTACGAACTTTTTAACCTACAGATTAGGATTTTCGAACGCATTTCTACCGAGATCAGAGGCATATATTGAAGTATTATAATGTCATGTAATTTGGTTATAAAATCATCAACAGGATACCTAATATGAATATAATTTAAATTCAAAATATGGAAGTATGTCAGCTGAGCAAAATTTGCAAATTTTGATAGTGTTTCGGACTACCAGCTGAGCTTGCTAGTTGACGATAAAATTAATTGAATATAATTGATCTATACACAAAAACGTGGCCACTTGTTTGCATCACGTGACATTCACATTCCGATTATCAAGACGTTTTGAAACAAATTTGCATACATTTGTTGCATTAAAATAAGACTGGATATTCTAGAAAAGTTGTACACTGTGACACATGTTCGAGTTATAAATATACGCCTGTAGTGTAGTTTCCATTCGTATTCAAAACAGTTATACATTTTATTACATTGTGTGACACTGCAGACGACTTATATTCACCGTTCATGGCGATATGGCGCACTTGAAGATCGGTAATCGCAACAGTGTCACTTACTATTCCGACTCCGACGACGACTTGTTTCTTCCGAATCCGAAAGTCGAAAGTCAGGATCATTTACCCCAATGGAGTCCAAGACACCATCAACAAAGTTTTGAAAGTATTTCGTCGGATGATGGTCCGGCGTGGAATAACGTACCAGTATGTAAACTGGATCATGCGGCTGCAACTACTTACAAACGTTGCCTTGAACGTCAGGATTCTATAGTGGACGGACTGTTGGAGGAGATTTACGATCGGTGGCATGGGACTAGAAGGGACAGTTTTGACAGTGATACGTTCACTGAATATTCAAGTACATCGGAAGTTTTTCACCGAGCTGATGTGTATAGTAATTGGTCAACCGAGAAGAGACACAGTCCACGACTAAGTCGAACTTTTCTACAAAACCAAAGTGCGTATGAAATTTAATCACTCCATGCTTTAATGAGTTTATCATAATGAGTTTAGTTTAGCCCCTGGTGGGAGCTTAGTGTTTGTTTTACTCAACTGGTTTATCCATTTTATTTGTGTCGTTTTTGTTCATATTCCCATTAAGCACTCAGCTTATTAACAGGGGAGTAAATATACTTCCAGGGCATTATAAGTGCATTATAAGTGCATTATAGCTAATATACTGTGTATATCCTAATAAATATACCTTCTTACTAGGGCATATATACTCAACTGGGCTTTATAGCTAATATACTGTATATATCCTAATAAATATACCTTCCTATTAGGGCATATATATACTCAACTGGGCTTTATAGATCATATACTTTATATGTTAATAGATATACCTTGTATTCAGGGCTAACCTTGTGCTTTCCAAAAAATAGCTTTTCCCATATTTTACACCCTATAATTTTATGAGCAGAAGATTCACGAGATAAAACTTCATTTCATGGAGTTTGAAGTCTGGCGATAAGGTGAAAATCTGGGGATTGGGTGAAAATCTGGGGATTGGGTGAAAATCTAGGGGATTGGGTGAAAATCTGGGGATTGGGTGAAAATCTAGGGATTTTGGGTGAAAATCTGGGGATTGGGTGAAAATCTGGGGATTGGGTGAAAATCTAGGGATTGGGTGAAAATCTAGGGGATTGGGTGAAAATCTAGGGGATTGGGTGAAAATCTAGGGATTGGGTGAAAATCTAGGGATTGGGTGAAAATCTAGGGGATTGGGTGAAAATCTAGGGATTGGGTGAAAATCTAGGGGATTGGGTGAAAATCTAGGGGATTGGGTGAAAATCTAGGGACTGGGTGAAAATCTAGGGACTGGGTGAAAATCTAGGGATTGGGTGAAAATCTAGGGATTGGGTGAAAATCTAGGGATTGGGTGAAAATCTAGGGACTGGGTGAAAATCTGGGTATTGGGTGAAAATCTAGGGATTGGGTGAAAATCTAGGGATTGGGTGAAAATCTAGGGATTGGGTGAAAATCTAGGGACTGGGTGAAAATCTAGGGATTGGGTGAAAATCTAGGGATTGGGTGAAAATCTAGGGATTGGGTGAAAATCTAGGGATTGGGTGAAAATCTAGGGATTGGGTGAAAATCTAGGGACTGGGTGAAAATCTAGGGATTGGGTGAAAATCTGACAATTGGGTGATAATCTGGAGTGTGTAAATCTGTGAATTTTAAGCTCTCAATTTTTTTTTTTTTTTTTTTTTTAAATAAGCCTTAAAACGTCCTGTGAGAGTTTTATTAGGAAAAAAACAATCGGTAGAATTAAGCAACATGTAGGTAGAGATAACATGTAAAATCAGTAGAAATCTGATAACATCGGTATATTACACTTGTATGGTTTCAAGAGCAGTCAGTATTAAAAAAAGTGCAATACAAACATTATTCTATTTATTTAAAATATTGGATTTGTAATAAACTGAAATAGAAATTTGTTGACACATTGATTATTTGTTAGGGGAAGATTATTTTATCTATTTATTTATCTGTTTTAACAGCTGGTTATATAGCTGTTATTCTCAATACTTCATCAACACTTGTAAACTTCCAATTATTAACTGAATATTATTACAGTATATTCTACTCACAATAATAACTTGTCAAAGCTGCATATTAACTAAAGTATTTTAAAAATTGAAAAAAAAAATTAAATTTGATATAAAATTTTTCTTACAATATTAACAATAACAAAATATTTTCAAGTTAAAGAAATAGTAAGGAGGTTTTTATAAAATTTGTTTGTGTGTCAGGAACAATCATAGCATCAATTTGTACCAGTCAGATGTCTGTGGTTCCTGCAATTCCACTAAAACGAAGTGTTTGATGAAGTTATAATTACGAAGGGCCTTGTGTGATTAAAGCATATTTTACAATTAGTGACATCAATACTTATATTTTGTGGAATTGCAAGACATGTAAGATATTAAAGCAATAAGCAGTTTTAAATTGAAAATGGAAAATTATTAAACATATTGCAATTATTACAAGGAATTCTCTTGAAAAACTCTTTGTAAAAAATTGAATTTTAATAAGAATTGTTAAATATTTCATTGTTATTTGTCACACTATGTTGAACATTTTGTAAATTAAAATTTAATACTTTTATATTATCTAACAGTACATCTGGTTGAATATGACAGGATACAAATATAGTCACAACATGGGCATAGGTAAAAAATGTGTGTGAAGGTGGGGGGGCGGGAAGTGCAGGGGCGAAATGAGATGTATCTCTCCAAGGCAAAGACGGAAGAGCTGAAGCCCCTTTAGGCTGGGGTCTTGAGCTGTCAGAGGCCCCAAGTAGCATCAGATTTCAGTTGTCGTGCATTTAGAGGGCTTAATTTTCACTTTTAGATAAGACTTTTCATAGGCCTGAGGGAGAAGGGGGGAGGGGCATAAAATTTTAAGCCATTTTGTCTTCAATTTTTAATTCGGTCATTGATTTTTTCAGGTTTATCAAAATTATACAAGATGAGAGATGACTTAAAAAGAAGCAGTAATCAAATGTCAGCACGACTTATTCGTCAGTTAAAACGTCGAGACCGAAGACTCGCCAAACTTCAGCGTAACTGTGATATTGTGACTGCCGTGATACAAGCTGCTTCTCTGAAAAGACGTAAGTCAGAGCTTTGGAAATGTTCCTTGGTGGTGGATGCTTATGCTTACTAACTAACTCTTCTCTACTCTACTCTCTTAGTGTATTTACAGAAACTTTTACAGGAACCCTGGTGGCTACTTGAGTTACACGCTTACCTGAAGGTCCAAGGTTCAATCTTGGCATGGCTCAAGAAAAATTATTTTTTCCAACCCGGTGTCCTCCTGTCAGTGTACAGGTCGGGGGTGCTGACTTGGTAAAAGTAAAGTGTGAGACAATAAACAGAGACCCTGTATGCTGTCCTGACAAAATTACCCTCATTGTACACTGCATGATGTTGCCCATCTTCATTAGCCAGAATTAGGTGCAGAATAGAAGGACGTAAAACTCCGTTCATTTTCTTTTCTATTCTATAATTACATGCATATTTAAAGAGACTATTTCGCTATTCTGTAAAAGAAAGTTACAAACTAATTCAGTTCTAGATTAATTATTGCTAAATTTAAACATGCGATCTTAGATACTTTTTCTATTTCTTTTTTAACTCTCATGGTTTTTTTTCTGTGCCTTAAAATGTATTCTCCTATATTATTCTCAATATTTATTGATTTGTTTCTTATGTTTTTTTTAAAAGATAATTTAGCTGATTAAGACGGCATTTGATACATTAAACCAGTTTAACCCTTTAAAATACTAGTGGCTGCCTATACAACATATAAGTTACAGTAGGGGATATACTTTGTTGAAAGGGTTAAAAGAGGTTGAAAGAGGAAAACATCCTTTAAAATTCCAATTTAGATTAAAAGTCATTCAGAATTAGATGATCATATCCCTTTAAATGAAATGTTCATGTCAACATAAATAGGGAAGAGGAGGGTGGTTTTAAAATAATCAGTGATTCTATACAAACAAGAAATTGGAGAGAACATCCATCGAAAGAAAATAACAAAACCTAGCCAATTGAGTAAATGAGTGATGAAACCTAGTAAATTAAGTAAATGAGTGATGAAACCTAGTAACTTAAGTAAATGAGTGACAAAACCTAGTAAATTAAGTAAATGAGTGACAAAACCTAGTAAATTGAGTAAATGAGTGAGGAAACCTAGTAAATTAAGTAAATGAGTGACGAAACCTAGTGAATTAAGTAAATGAGTGACGAAAACTAGTAAATTAAGTAAATGAGTGACGAAAACTAGTAAATTGAGTAAATGAGTGACGAAACCTAGTAAATTAAGTAAATGAGTGACCAAACCTAGTAAATGATTAAATGAGTGAGGAAACCTAGTAAATTAAGTAAATGAGTGACGAAACCTAGTGAATAATTAAATGAGTGAGGAAACCTAGTAAATAATTAAATGAGTGAGGAAACCTAGTAAATTAAGTAAATGAGTGACAAAACCTAGTAAATTGAGTAAATGAGTGAGGAAACCTAGTAAATTAAGTAAATGAGTGACAAAACCTAGTAAATTGAGTAAATGAGTGACGAAACCTAGTAAATAAATAAATGAGTGACGAAACCTAGTAAATTAAGTAAATGAGTGACAAAACCTAGTAAATTGAGTAAATGAGTGACAAAACCTAGTAAATTGAGTAAATGAGTGACGCTTGTAAAATGTGCCCTAGAAAAATCTGATTAACCTTTGTCTAGTAGCTATTATTATTGACAACAATGTATTAATATGTTACTATACAGGATATATCTCATTTAAAACTCATTTGCTGAATTTCTGACCTGAATTTGATCTGAGAACTGACATCTGCTACTTTAATGTGTAGTCTTGAATTTTCAGTAAAAAAATAGTGTATGTTCTTTCTAAATTAAGTCCAGTGGTGTTTCTAATTGGGGCCAAGGGGTGGGGGCAGGACCCCCCTGAAATGAGGCAACTTGGAAATTTTTTTAGCTTGTGCTTTTCTGAATTTTTTGTCTGGGGGTAGGGGCTCGTGGACATGGTTCAACCAGTCCCTATGGTAACTACTGGGTTGACTCTTGGAAGCACTGGCCATGGCGTTGGAATTATTTTCAGTTTAAAATTAGATTTTTTCAACTCCTTGCATACAATAGTAAACCACTCACTATTATGAACTTTCTGGCCCAGTTAAATTTACATAAATATATGTATACTAGAAAGTAGGTTTACACTTTTAAAAATTGATTTGTGGCTAGAGAACCTGATCAATAGAATTTCTATTAAATAATATTCAACTTTTCATTAACTATTTTACGCTTGATGATTCATTCATTCAATTTGTTACATGGCCAACATGGTTCATAGTTGTTTTACCTTGATTTGTGAGGGATTTCTGGTTCCATAAACAATGCTTCTGAGTGACAGCTTGCCTCTAAGCAAGGGGTTCCTCATTAAAGGGATTGTAAAAGAGATTTTCTAAATTTTTTATTTTAAATTGGGGACACTGATAGCATCAATTTGCACCATTCCAATTTTCGATCAGACATCTGTGGGTCCTGCACATAAAAACTAAGTGTTTGATGATGTCACTAATCGTTAAGGACCTTATGTGATAAAGCATATTTCGCGATTAGGGATTTCATCAAACATCTTAACAATCCCTACAATGTCTAGTGAATCTGCTCTGCTCTGAACCATTCATAGATCTGTAACTGGCCCAGCTTTATCCCCCAACTCTCAATTTCTATTATCTTAAATTCTTGCCTATAATGTCAGCCCCTATTGAGAATTCTGTGGCCCCTATATTATGATTCTTAGTAGTGCCACCAGTGGCTGAGCCAGGTTATGTCTGAGAGGGGGCGAGGGGGTGGGGGCAGATATCTGAGATTGCCCGAATCTTTACTTACAAGATTTTTGCCCGAAAAACTTGCTTTTGGCGTTGCGAGGGGGTGGCTGCTACCTCCGCCCCGCCCCCCCTAAATTAGATTAGGCCCTACTTGCCTGTAAGTGCGCAACAGTAAAGCTTCCAGACCACAAGTAATCAATTATGGCAGTTACCTCCCTTCAATAGTAAACGGACAAATCGATTGTAAGCCATTCTTTAATCATTCTGATCTCAATGTAGAAACAATGGAAAGTCAAATATCAGACTGCTTAAAGCATAGCCTACTCTGGGTTGTGTGCGAAAAGAGGTGGGAAATGAGGTGCGGGTCTCTTCAAACTCATTGAATTTGACATCTCAATGTGTCATAGGCTACTTTCAAGGTCATGAAAGGGCCGTTACATTTCTCTTCGCCTTGGTCACGGACCCTTATGCTAGATGCTTTTATGTGAATGAGAACGCAGACGATAGAAAACTAGGCGCCTCATTTGGCTGAGAATGAACCTGATTGTATCTGGATCCTCGCAAGCTATTCAGATTTATCATTTGACATCCAGAAGGAGACAATCGTCTGCTATCTGGTTTTGGCGGGAAAAGCCGTTTTCAAGGTCATACACAGAGTATAAAGTACTTTGATAATGATTAATATAGATTAGATATTACAGTTCCAGAATTGGGTCAGAAGAAAGACATCTCGTGCCACCATGCCAACTTGGTGCTGACGTAAACTGCAGGAATCAATGACGACAACTAGCGGGAAAATCGATGGTAAGGTTTCTCCATAGAGCTGGTCGAGTTTCTATTCATGAAACGTGGGTGGGAAAACATCACGATGACAGAAAACAAGGTCTTCAGTTTGTCTCCGTTCTAGGGTGACTTCAGGAAGCAATTTAGTCTCCTCACGTCAGAATCGTGAATGGAATTACAACGAAGTGTAATTGAACTCGGTTTGTCTTGTGTTTGTGTAATTTTCTTTGTTGAAGTTAAAATTGTTGAGTGAGTATGTTTATTAACTTTCAGAGGGAACATTTTGTGTGATGTGCTTTTAAATTTTGGCAAAGTGTAGTCGCGAATGACTGACTGAATGGATTAGTCTAATCATGTTGACCAAAACACCTGCCGAACTCTACGACTAATGAGCAAGGATTGAACATAATGTTGGTCTAATTAGGTCACTAACCAATTTAATCAAAGGGTTTAAGGTCCTAGTTATTGATTTGTGGTATTTAATCTAGAGCAGTGAGTTGGAACTTCGCCATATATCGACCATATTCTACATGGAATCTCTTTAAGCTTGGGGATTACTTCAGGATTACCAGGAATCATTGAGCAGCCTGCTGCTTTTATTTGTTTCTGTGAAGAAAAAAATATGGAATGAAAGGAAATTGTGTTAAGAATTGAGTAAAGAGTGAAAGAGTTCATAAAATTTCTTTTGTAAAGCACTGGCAAGGGCGTAAATAAAGAAATCCGCTAAGAAATAGTGTGGTAGTGATTAAGAGATTAGTGTGATTGAAGTAACAAGTTATTATTCAACAGAAGGCAGTCGTACTGGAACAGGGTAAAAGTAGTGTTCATTAATTCGTTGAGGTAAGATGGTTGAAAGGTAATAAGTTTCTATTCAACAGAAGGCATTGACACAGGGTTAAAGTAGTGTTCACAAGTGTGATTCTAATTTTCAATGAGCTAATTCAAAGAAGAAATTAAAAATTTAATGTTATACAAAGGTTGTGAATGGTTAAATCTACTCATTGAAAAGACCCTAACATCTGGTCATTCAGTTTACTGAAAAGATTTTCTTATCAAAAGTGAACTTAACTTTGGCTACAGGATAAAACAGCTACTACTCTTTTCAATTTGAACTTTCTTTAAAGAAATAGATTGGTTCAGTGGACTTGAAGATTGTAGATTTTATATCATAAACTGGTTTTTCCATTACAAAAGGGCAAAGGTGAATTGAGGATTTGTTAAGGAACAATATTGAATATATTTTCAAGTTTGAAGACACTAAAAGTGGACTTTTGGAAGATTTACAAATATGCACAAACTGACTTTGGACAATGTTAATGCTTTAGAAAAACTTTTTGTAGAAAATTCGTGAAAAATATTCAGATTTCTAAATTGAATTGTCTAATAAGTAAGAAGACTGGATTAGCTAAATAAAATGAAATTGAAATTCTAGAGGTTTTAATTTTCTGGAATTGATTGAACGCTGGAGTAGACGATTGATATTGATGATTTTCTCTCAAAGCACTTTTGATAGAATTGTGATTTATATCGGCGAGATTTACTATTGATTTTCAATTTGGAGTATTTGAACTCTGAGAGAAAAATAGCAGACGGATATTTGAGAAGCCAATGAGATTTGAGAAGCAAATTCGATCGCACACTAATCTCGATCACGATCAACATTCATGGACTGATGTAGAGAAAGATTAGGTGCAAGAGTTCTTTAACTGGTTATCAAATTTAAGCCAACCTATAGGGTGTAAAGATCCATTGCTGTGTTATTGTTGTGTCTCAAAATACATGAATATAAGCTTATATATGGAGTGAACAAGAAAAGAAATTTGGAACATCAAAAGTAAACATAAGCCAAGCTGGAGAGTGTAAATTTCAACTGTTGTGTGGTTTTCTGGCTCAAAATATATGAATTGATATAGAAAAACTATTCGGTTTCTGAGTTCTTACTGTTAATCAAAATATAGTCAGCCTAGACGTTGTAAGGATACATTGTTCCCTGGAGAATATATGGAGTGAACTTCAAAAATATTTTGGAACAATCTAGAGGATGTAAAGGTCTATTGTACTGTGGTTGTCAGGCTCAGCTGAAAATCTATGGACTGAAATAGAACAAAATTGGAACAAGAATTCCATTACTGAATCATCATTTGATTAAAAACCATTTCTACTTAAACCAAATAAATTCTTAGCCCTACTATTGAGTGAAAAAACATATACTAGAAATAAAACAGACCTATTGATGCTGAACCTTGACGTATTCAATAATTGATAATTTATAACGGAATTAAACAGCGTAAAATTATCAATATGAGGACAAAAGGCAATATGTTTGGGTTGGTTTCAACCAAATATAACGAACCATCTGCGGAGGAGGCCATTAAGTTGAAAAAACGACTGTTCATACGTGCTGATAAAGGTTGGTATCAATTTCGTTCGTAAGTTGTATGATTGTAGTTTGATGTAAAAGCATGGTTTAGTCATATATATGTTGTAATGTGGAAGAGGATCTGGTTTAGTAGTAGGATATATTGAGGCGAGTTTTGATGAAAGCACTGGCCTAGGTCAAAGAGCAATAGATAAGCTTATTAATTATGTGAAAATTAGTTATCCGTTACTAGTATGATTTTAGTTACAAAGACACACAGTTATATTGCTTGGAAATAAGTAAGTTTTATGTCTTACTTTTCTGCTTCTGATTCTGCTACTAAGACAGACAACTCCATGCAGTGTGCAATGAGGTATATTGGCATTTTGTTCATTGTCCCATCTAAGGTTTGAAATGGGTACAGAAAACCTGGGAAAGATCAATGCCAGGAGCTTTGATCCAGAACAAGCTGGTAGACAGAACCTTTCTGAAGCTAAGTTGTTAACCTTGTAAGTAGCCAGGGACTAGCTGGTAGGAACCATAAGTTGTTATCCATGTAAAAATGGTTGTTAATTTCTTTTTTAAGAAATTGTTTCTTATTTATTTCCCCGGAGACAGGGTAGTCAATAATTATGATCTTCACCATGAATAATTTATCATATACGATATGACCATTAGCCATGGTGGCCATCTTAATGAATTTTATGTTCCTGGCTCTTAAGATATCATATGCTTGATTTGAAAAAATACTAATGGACATTAGCTATATATGGTGTTTTATTATGTTGTTTATTTACAGACGGTAGGCCATTTGGCAAGCCTTTAGCATGAGATTGATCATAATGACATGTCCATAGTGATGACGTCATACAGCGGGAAATACAAACTTGTTATTTAAGTACATAATACAACATATGGTTCCTCTTTTAAATTAAAAAATCAGCCACAGTGGTTATCTCAATGGATACATGCTATATTTGGAATTATTAAATCCAATGATCATTTAGCTTTTTGTGGACTTTCTTAAAGTATTTGATTTATACCAAATAATCATTAGCTACCTGTATATATATATGGACTCTCTTAAAGCGATGCTAAGTTGACAAATCAGTATTGAATCAAGGGTTTACTATTGACTGACTAAAGCACCTTCAATGTAAGAATAGTATCGTTAATGTAAATGTAGTATAGTCAATGCCTTTTGATGGATCAAAGGTTGAATATTGACTGACTCGAGCACCTTCAATGAATCAGGATGACATTTCTAGTGCCAACCATTAGTTTAATTATTAAACCACATGATTGTGAAAGTAATAAAGAGATATACTGATAGTGACAATGCGTGGGTGTTTACTATCTCCTCTCTTATCAATTGTCTGTTCTATTTTCGACGATAGCTACAATTTCTATGTCTTTTTAATTTCCTATTAAACCAGCTGTGAGAACTTCAATTTATTTAAAAGCTTTGAGCTTAGACTGTATTTTAGATTTGATACAAAAAGGCCATGAATTAGTGAAAGTCTTGTTGGTGGCAGTCATACTGGGGAATTTTTTGTCCCCTGGGGAATCATTCGTCCCCTGAGCTTATACTTATTTATATGGCTTTTAATAGATCTGCAATTCTGCATGCTTGTCAGTAATTTCCTGAAAAATAGGATGTAAAACTCATTTCATTCATTTAAAGTAATTTCCTGCATGTATCTTGGCTTTAGTTTGTCAAGAAAAATATTTTTAAATTAAGCACCTTTTTTTCATTTTTATACGCCCACACGTAAGATGGGCGTATATTGTAATCACCCCGTCGGTCCTTTGGTCCGTCCGTCCGTCCGTTCACATTTGGCTCGTGCTCACTCTACAGGCTACAGTTCTTTATGGATTCTTTTGATTTTTATTTTGTATGTCAATGTTGTTATGAAGATGATCCCTATTGATTTTCGTGATGATCGGATAATTTTTCACCGAAATATCGTGTCTGACTTGACGTTTTTCTCTATTAGCTATATTGTGCAACTCGTGCTCACTCTACAGGCTACAATTTTTTACAGATTCTTTTAATTTTTATTTTGTGTGTCAATGTCATTATGTAGATGATCCCTATTGATTTTCGTGATGATCGGATAATTTTTCACCGAAATATCGTGTCTGACTTGACGTTTTACTCTATTAGCTATATTGTGCAACTCGTGCTCACTCTACAGGTTACAATTCTTTACAGATTCTTTTGATTTTGATTTTGTATGTCAATGTCATTATGAAGATGATCCCTATTGATTTTCGTGATGATCAGATAATATTTCACCGAAATATCGTGTCTGACTTGACGTTTCACTCTATTAGCTATATTGTGCAACCCTGTAGTCACTAAAGACTGTTTAATCATTTCTGACAGTGGGCGTATGTTACCTTGCCTGGCAAGCTATCTTTATTTAGGTACCGTAACCATATTGTGCAGATGGCATAAAAAGAAATGTGGCTGCTGTGGTATTGATATAAATGACCATTATTTTTCAGGTATTGACACTAGAATGAGGTTTAGTATAGAACCATTACAGAGTGATAACGCCTTCGATCAATGGAAGGATGCCATGAAAGCAGTAGCACGTCTACCAATGGGTATTCCTGCTGACTTCCGCAAGAAGGTAAGGGGAGGTAGTTAGTAATTTCTTTTGCCCCAAATATCCATTGCTTTGTAGGGTACAGAATTATCGAGAAAAACTAAGAATTAAAATGGATTTGCTTCGTGTCCGGTCCTGTATCTCATGTATTTGCTTCTAGTTCTACTGTATCACTTGTTCCACATTGTCAGCCTCACTGTAAAGGACATAGTGCCCCCTCTATTGGCAGCTTGACTGTTAAGACTCAAATCTGCAAGCTCTCACCTTAACTAGTTTAAGCATCTTAGGTTTTTTTCTCCATATTAATATAATTTTAAAATAGTAAATGAATATTTAATAATTTGAAATTCCCTGTAGGTATGGTTAAGTTTAGCTGATAATCATATCAGAGATCTACGTATCGACTGGGAGAAAACTGTACGATTTGCCTTCAATGAGAAAAGTAACCCAGATGATAATAAACTAGGTCTACAGATTGTCAAGGTAAGAACTAATGAGTAACAGTTTTAGGTGATAGGAGTCAAATCCATCGTTGGACCAATTTCGTATGCACTGGCTGTGGCATCAAAATTTTTCTTACCTTGAGCAGAATTCAACACCAGACAAGATCACAATCTAATATGCTACCCTCTGTCTTCTCACTGAAAGATTTACATGCCCAAAAGGCCTGTGGACCTTTTTCATGCCTCGTTTTGGAACCATTGAATAGGAGACTCAGAACGAAAATTACGCCATTAAATCATTTATTGAAAAGATGGTAACTTCAAATGAAGGAATAGTCTATATGATGTCATTTAACACTCCATTAGTTTTGAGTTCGTGGGATTGCTGGAGAAGGAGGCAATGAATATACCACCTTTTAGTTTTGCTTGCGTCTTGAGCCTTGTTCTGGATTCAATGTCTGACGCATGAATAAGATCTATTATGAAATTTGTCTGTGTGACAGAAAAAAAAATGAAAATTTACCGTAGAGAAATCATGTTTCAAAGAATGTCTCTCAAGAAAGTTTCAATTAGATATCACAGACAAATATAGTGCAATTAGCAGGAAGTGGATGAATATAAAGATATAAAAGAATTGTCTGAAGGAAATAGATATTGATATAACTTTAGTTTATAAGAGTGTCTGACATATATAATTATTATATATTATCTTATCTTAGATATCTTATATCATTATTACTGTCTAATAGTATTTATTACTACAATGTGAGAACTTTTCCTAAGATAGATTTATATAACAAGAAGCAAGTTAACATCCGCTTCCAGTTAACTGATATCACAGACTACAGACTTTCCCATTCAAAGTTTTTGCTCCATTATTGAAGGTGTTGAAACTTAACAATTTTTATCGGGATGATATGTTGAAATCAAAGATATCAAGAGTAGACCTAACCATCTTTTCACAATGGCAAGCTTTAATGAAATTTGTCTAATACCTTGACATCATAAGGCACTTTTCTTGTATCACAGAAGGCTTTCATTTGATTGGATTGTACGCTTGCATTATACAACCAATCAGAGCCCTCGCCAGAAACACTGTAAACAATATGGCTGTGCATGTAACTAGTTGTCTGCCAAGACATTTGATTGGCTTCACAAGGGAGACAAATTGTGTGTTTAAAGCTTGCTGACAGGTGACGTAGAATTTCAATCAAGAAAAGTGCCGAATGATGTAAAAGTATATAGCTTGACATTGTGAAGATGAAAGGTTATTTGTACTATAAAGAACAAAGCATTTGTTAAAAGGAATGACTAGATGAAAGCGTGATAGAAATTAATAACTGTGATCTGAGATCATTTCTACCTTTGACATTAACTGGATGCTGCGTTAGGAAAGAAAGACATTTGCCTTTGACATTTCAATATATATTGCGTAGATTATTTTTTAACTATGACATATTGAATTATTGAAATCCTATATAGCCATTTGATTATGCACTTTAACAGCTAGTACAGTGAATCCTGCTCATGCAACCATCTTTACTAAACAATCACCTTCAATATGCGACCACAATAAATTCCCCCCTACGACTTTTCAATAAAATTAATGACTGATAAACAACCACCTTCATTACGTGACCAATGCAGCCCCGTCTTTAGGGTGGGGTCCGTGGGAAGTGAGAATTAAGCCCCAGCAAAACCTTCTTCAGTTCACCAGAGATTGATTCATTTACAGTGTATTTGTACAAAACGTTTTTGGCACCTCAATATAGTCAGAAATGAGTTCTCTGGGCCTTTAATTAAAAAAAGTACAAAATCAGAGCCCCAGCACGGAGTCATTCCTTGTGACCGGGCTAGACCATTCCATTAAGAGACCGTTTTGGATTGTTCTCTTGAGTGGTCTCTTAATACAGTTTCTACTGTAGATAAAATGGGATACAGTGGTCTAAAAAGGCATACAAATCGCATTTTAGAATTGAAATTCAGCTTCTGGTTCTCCTACAAATTGTTTTTTAAGTTTTATATCAGTAGAGGCTTGATTTTAATCCTGAAATCCCAGATTGCCAAAGATCTTGATTTATTGATAGGATATTTAAATTGTTGTGTTCAGACGTGAAATAGGAGATCTGTATTCCATAAGGAATAGAATGATAGATTTATAATTACATGCTTGTCATGTTTCCTGCAAGAGATTGAATGATTGAATTTAATCACAGCTTCTTGCCATTATGCTGTTTTTTGACGTGATTTGGCTGTGAATTCCTGCAATAATTACAGGAAGTTTCTTACCAAGACAGCTTTATTACTTACGTCATAAATTGGCAAATGAAATACAAGGTCACCATATGTAAACCAAGATTAGAACACATGACCACCATTTGTTCCATGTAATCATGCTAATGACCTCAAATTCCAACTCTCTTACTGTCTGGGCTACAGTCTGTTCTCAAAGTTTAAATATAATTTTGGTTGAGAACAAAGGAAACTCTGAGAGTTTGGTAGCGACTTGGTAGTTTTTAAAACTAAATCAAAGTTCAACGAAAATCATTTAAAGGTGCTCTCTCACTAGGGTTACTACCAGTTGCGTATTGGTTGCAAATTATGTTTTTTAAAACCAAATGAAACAGTTCAATCAAAAATCCTTTTAGGTTTAAATTGATTTTCTGTGTTTGTACCAAAGTTTAATATATCTTGTTATTGTAATGACTGACTGCTGCTTGCTATAAAAATAACTATTCTATTATAACTTATTGATTCCTGATATTGTTTGGTCTGTAATTACCGGTGCCGCTATTTTAGTCTCAGATTAATTATCAGGAATAGAAACTGATCTCAAAAGAAACCAAGAATGTGGAATTGATTAGATTTTATCATGAAATCATTTGAGTTCAGTTCCAGCTAGCCTGTAACACTTCTCAAAATGATAATTTAGATCGTGTGAAGTATGATTCAATATGAAAATTCTAATAAAGGGCAATTTCGATTTCTGTTTTTCAATTTGAAAAGTTCATAGGTTGGATCAACTTAAGATTTAATTAAGATGTTCCAGTAAGGCTGATGTGGCTGTACACTGTATGGTATTGCTGGTCTTCATTTACCTAGTCAGGGGCAGAAAATTTCATTTTAACAGTCATAAAGAGTAGGCTTATTCTGCTTTCCAGGCGAAATTTCCCACATTGCACACAGCAAGACAGAAAGATAGGAACACTATTAAATTTGTCTTTTCAGGATCTACATAGAACAGGGTGTACAAGTTTCAGCGGACATGATAATGAAGAAGACCGAGCCATATTGAAACGTGTATTATTAGCGTATGCCCGGTGGAATAAACGTGTTGGATATTGTCAGGGGTTCAACATTATAGCTGCTCTCTTATTAGATGTTATGGATAGAAAAGAAGATGATGCTTTGAAAGTAAGTTGCTGACCTCTTGGTAGTTTGGTAGATAAATTAACTTTTGCTTCCAGATATCTGATATAACAGACTAATTCTGGCCCTCTTTCACTTTGGCCTTCTTTCTCTTTGATGCAGGGTATTGGCTATTTTAAGACTGGGTTGTTGTGTCTACTTTTGGTGAGGGAAAGTAGAAAATGTTTCCAGTCCTTTTGCTAATAAATTCATAAATTCATTCTGAACACAGAAAGCTACCATTGTGCCAAGCACAGTTCTCTTTAACTTGGAGCATCCATTTTGAATTTTGGAGACTTTGCTTATATCAGAAGAAAACTTTTCTGAAAATAGAATATGAAGGGTACGGGCCTGAAAATTTGCAGGAATTCTTCAGAAAACTCTCAAAAGGGATTCTCATTCTCATAATACTTAAATACATTTTCAATATTTTATTATCTATTTTCCAGGTAATGGTATATTTAATAGATCATGTGTTACCTGAAAGTTATTTTGCAAATAATTTACGAGCATTGTCCGTGGACATGGCAGTATTCCGTGATTTGTTACGTGTAACGTTACCTAGTTTATCCAAACATCTAGATTATTTACAGCACGCAGCACAAGATCATGCCACAGGTAAACGCCATTTTTGTTTATTTTAGAAGGATGTTCACAACTAAGATTCACGAACGGTTCTACTGGCTGGTCCTTGGCTAAACATCTTGGCATTGATCTTTCCTGGATTATCCTGGCCAATTGAAATTTTTGCTGAAAATGACCTATTTAAAGTCATTAGACTTTCACTCACTGACAGAGATTAGAACGCAACCATCATTTGTTAGACGTAACCAAGCAAATGATGTAATGTACAAAACCAAAACTGGTTTTCCAAATAAGGACAGACAACTTATGAATGTGAATTTTGTTTATTTTACAGGTGCATGTTATGAACCACCTTTAACGAATGTATTTACTATGCAATGGTTTTTAACCTTATTTGCAACGTGTTTACCAAAGAATATTGTTCTACGAGTGATGGATTCAGTATTATTAGAAGGTTCAGAAATCTTATTGAGGACTGCTTTAACTATTTGGGGCAAATTAGCAAGGTAAGCAAAAAATTTCCTATCAAAAGTTAGGCTTATCTTTTGAAATTTTCATACATATGTTGCATTTATTTTGAATAAGTAGCAAATATCTGATGAATGTGCAGACTCTGGCTATCTTTGTTTTTCTATACCACAGGTTTTATTCAACAAAAAACACAATTAATATTATATATTAAAGATATTGGCAAATACATATTAATTTGACTATGATAATAACTAGTCTATAAAAACTATTAATATTCAATGATAGATATAATAATATGATATTTAATTTGTAATGGTATACTACCTACTTATTTATTATGATATATTGATATAGTTATCTATCAGTTATTAATTCTGATCAACTCATTTTTATATGACCACATCTCTCTATGTGGAAGTATATTGTCGGCACCCCCGTCCGTCCGTCGGTCAACATTTGCTTGTAAACGCTCTAAAAACTAGATTTTTGATGGAATCAAATGAAATTCGGTATGTGTATACATATTCATAAAACGGAGATCAAGCTCGAATTTGAGCAATTTTTGACCGTTAGAAGCAGAGTTATTGCCCTTGCCCCAAAATCTTGAATATGCTATCTTAGTTTTCAACCGATTTTGATGAAACTTAAAATGGATGTTTCGTTTTTACCATCCGCATGCCGTAGTGGGTGTATATGGCTGTGGTCCACTATCTTGTATATTGTAGTAAAATACCGGTCTGTTATCAATTTTTGTTTTTATCAATTCATCAGCTAGAAATATTGTTTTGTTATCAATTAATGAAAACTACTGGAATAGTGATAACTTTATTGGTTTAGCTCTAAGCTCTTGATACTAAGTCAAAAGGCATGCTTAATCTTTCGCAACACTTTAGTACAACTGAGTTTGTAAAATGATATTCCTTATGGATGGTTCACAAAGTTTTTTTGCTATATTTACTGAAGAGTGTGGAAGTCTGTTAAATAAAATGTCATACAAAAAGTCAAGGTTATGAAAAGTGAAAAAATTGAATTATTATTTCTTAAATTTGAAATGAAATTGCACAGAAAGTTATTTTCATTGATGATATCTCATATCCTGTTCTGATTTCAGACGAATAATGAATGTCCCAAGTGCTGATGAGTTTTATTCCTTGATGGGTGATTTATCAGCTGAAATGATGCAGGGTCATTTATTCCATCCTGATTCTTTCATCAAGGTATGTTTCCCTTATTTTTATAGGCGTGGCATATCTACAAGGGTGCGGGCCAAGCATGGTCATGCCCCCAACAGAACTGATACTGCACCCCATTTACCGCAAAGAATTGTGTGTGAGCCCCTCTTAAGAATTCTATGGCCGTTACACATTTTGATTCATTTGTAGGCACTCTGGGGCCCTGGGTGTCATCAACTTGGTTTCCTCTTGATTCAAGGTAGAAGGGTTTAAATGAAAATGTCTATTTGCTTAGATCCTTTGACAGTTGGAAATTTTCACAGTTTATCAGTTGTCTATTTTTGATATTTTTCAGTCAATCTACAGTGTAGCCCCGTTTCCCTTCCCTAATTTAATGGATCTACGAGAGAAATACACCTATAACATCAGACCCTTTTCTAGTTCTGGTAATAAACAATCTTCACAAGCCAGTAAAAATCTCCTGTATAGTGATGATGATGAACTGGATGAAGATGATATTGAGGCTATTTCTAGTTTTCCAGGTGAGTTACTGCCCCTTTTTTGATTCATTTAAATTATGTCACAGTCGTGCAAAGGCTTGAAAAGGAAAAAAGCAAGGAGATTTATTATTATTATTTCCTAATTGAAAATTTTAAGTTAAATTTGTTGTTGTAGGAATGGAAGGTCAAGGTAGTGGACCAGGGGGCGCTGACATCTCGTCAGTGGGTCCAGGGGCATTCGGAGCATCAATAGACAGTCAAGGTCATAGGTCACCATATATGGAGCGGATGTCAACTGATATACATGCTCTGAAGAATCAGTATGAACGATTACGTCATCGACAGAAACAAGCTCACATCATCATAGCAGGTAGGTCGCTATTCTCAAATCCTATTGGTTAAGAATTGTGATTTTGAAAAGATTGTCCAATCAAAAACCAGCTCATTCAGTATATAGTGGGATAGGCTACTTATCTCCTCCTTTGAAACATGGTCCAATCAGGAACAAGCTAACATCGACATACCATGTAAGATGTTCAGCGAAGCCAATCCTTATTCTCAAAACTGTGTGGACATTTTGGACCATTTTCTTAACAAATTTTCCTGCATGTCAAATCCAAGCCGCCAACATTTTAATCCCCCAGCATCCCCTAGTTCTTCCCAGCATAATACATTTTGTCTTTTCTCTTTCCAGGTGCTTCTTTGAAGAAAACTCCTAAACCTAAAGCAGTTGTATTTGTTCCAAAGATAGAAACCCCAACAGCCATGAACCATTTGTTTATTGGGAAATCTCATACAAGTGGCAAAAACAGAGTCATTGCTGATGGGCCCACTATAGCTCCTATCAATAAGCATGGTGGAATAGGCACCAAACAGGCAAATTCTGTGAATAAACAGGACTCTAAGCAGGCATCGGAATCTCAGAGAAATAGTGTAACATCTAACAGTGATTCGCAGACAAGTGTCGTTTCCACGGAAACCATACAGGAAGTGAACTCTCTGCCATCTTGTAAAAATGGAGAAAGTGAAAATCTAGGTCAAGATAGTGAAGTGAGCGATTCAAAGGATTGTGATAACCATAGCAACGATTCTCAAAGCAATAAAAATCCAGAAAAAGACTGGTCATCTGCAAGTTTACATCCTGTAAAGGGGAGTAACTCTAATCTATCTAGTCATGAAGACATTGCAAATGGTTGTGAGGACTCTGGTAAAAAAACTGAAAAAATGACAAAAACTGCTAGCGTACCAGACTTTGCCAATAGTGCTCTTACGCCTAGAGACGTTCCATTTCGTAAATCGAAACACACAATGATGTTGCAATCTATTACGCGCTCAGTTAGTTTAGTCGAAGGTGACCATTTTCTTACCAAATTTTCCTGCATGTCAAATCCAAGCCACCAACATTCTAATCCCCCAGCATCCCCCAGTTCTTCCCAGCCCACCACACCGACCTCTGAAACAAGCCAGACATCTGCCAGCAAACCGTTGAAACCTTTCAATCCCTTTCCCACTATGCATATGAATTCCAGTCGTAAAAAGACCGGTTTGAAGCTAGGCTTGTACAATGCCTCTACGCTAGAGCAGATGTACAAGAACAAACGCAAACCATTGTCATAGCAACATAACTTCTTTTCTAGAGACTAATGTCTCATAAGGAATACAAGTATTCAGAATATCCTCGATTGAAAGAGATAGGATCTTTAAGTCTAAACGCAAATCATTTTAGCAAACAAAACTTCTTTTCTAGAGAGTAATGTCTCGTATACTTGAGGTCAGAACATCTTCGGTTGAGATTTTATCATATAAAGGGTGGTTTCTTAAAGCCTTTGTAAGTGTATAAGGACATTGACAGCTTCTATATACATCATTCCTATCTTCCTAATGTCAGTGATATCTTAAAACGATCCATTTCTCTTGAAGTAGTGATATTAGGTGGGGTTAAGTAACGTTCTGAAAGCACAGGCATGTAGGCCTAACCTCTAGTGACAGAGTATTGTTTGTCCAGTTAGTCTGAATAAGAATTAGGGTTACTGATTTTAGATAGAAATGGGAGTGATGTAATAGATGTAAATACAAATGCTAGATTCTTTCTATTGGATTGATTTGAATTATGATTTAAAAAAGTGATTTATCAATTTCATGGGTGGAATCCACCAGTCCTCTTTTTTTGATCCAAATTTTGGGAAAATTAAGGAAAGAATGTCAAAAATTGTGTCAGGTTATTCACTATTTTGTTGAATGTTTTGATTACCAAATGAGAATTAAAGTCAAGCAAAGATATTCTGCACATCCAGGGAAAATAAAATTCAAAAAAGGACCAGTCCATTTTATGATTAGGTAGTTTAGATAGCAGTCAACACAATACTAATATAGTCTCTATAATTTCTATTAATATTTATTCTACCCTAAAGGAAAGTGGACTGCTTGTGTTCGTGTTTTGAATTGGACCTGGAGGAACAAAATATTTTTGCTCGACAAAAATGGTTATTATATTGGATGTATTGTTTTGTTATTGTTAAATCTTCCGCTAATAAAACAGGGACAGATAACTCTTTTTTATTCTATAATTTACTTACTCTTCTCTTCCATCAGGGGTCTTTGTGCATGAAGGGGGTCTTAGTACAGCAAGGGGGTCTTTATGCGACAAGTCTTTGTACACCAAGGGGGACTTGTATATCAAAAGGGGGTCTTGATCTAAGACTTTGTACATCAAAAGGTCTTTGCACTGCAAGGGGGTCTTCGAACATCAAGGGGGTCTTTGTACTTCGAAGGGTCTTTTGTATAAGGATGTCCTTTGTACATCAAAAGGGGGGTCTTTGTATAGCAATGTGGTCTTAATGCATAAAGAGGATCTTTGTGCGACAAGTGTTTGTACATTGAAGGGTCTTTGAACAGCATGGGGGTCCTTGAACATCAAGGGGGTCTTTGTACAGCAAGGTGCCTTTGTACAGCAAGGGGTCTTTTAACATTAAAGGCGGTCTTTGTCAATTAAAAGGGATGTCTTTGATCATCAAGTGGTCTTTGTACAGCAAGGGGTCTTTGTACAGCAAAGGGTCTTTTAACATCAAAGGGGTCTTTGTACATTAAAAGGGATGTCTTTGTACATCAAGGGGTTCTTTTAACATCAAAGGGGGTCTTTGTGCATCAAGGGGTCTTTTAACATCAAAGGGGTCTTTGTACATTAAAAGGGAGGTCTTTGTACATCAAGGGGGTCTTTGATCATCAAGGGGTCTTTGTACAGCAAGGGGCCTTTGTACCGCAAGGGGTCTTTTAACATTAAAAGGGATGTCTTTGTACATCAAGGGGGTCTTTGAACACAAAGGGGGTCTTTGTGCATCATAGGGTTTTTGAACATCAAGGGGGGCTTTGTACAGCAAGGTTGTCTTTTAACATCAAAGGGGTCTTTGTACATTAAAACGGGGGTCTTCGTACATCAAGAGGTGCATCAAAAGGTTTGGGGTCTTTGTACATCAAAGGGAGTCTTCCTACTACTAGGGGGTCTTTGAACCTCAAGGAGTGTATGATAAGGGTCTTTATACATCAAGGGGGTCTTTGTACATCAAGCAAAGGAGGGCTGATCCCTTTACAATATATAAAAAATTAATTTATTGAGTTAAAACATAATCTCATTGAATTAAAAAACAAATGATAAAACCAAACACCAGTTGATTCAAGGGACCTTATAAATTGAGCTCATCCATTTCTTTAAAATCATCTTGTCATGCAGATGGGACAATAAATGAAGGCACCATGTGGCTGCGGTTTGTGCAGATGGAAATCAACAAGAGCTCAGCTTCTACCACAGTTGTTACAGAATTTCCCTCAGCAGGCACTACATGGTGTTGTCTGTTTTCTCTAGTCCCATCAGGTAAAGAATGTAGGACGTAAAACTCGTTTCATTTGAGATCAAGTATTTCACCACAGCTTGCCACTGTCTGCCACAACTAAGGGTCAGCTTCAGAAGTATCACAGTTGTTAGGATGTTAAAGAAAATCCCTGGAGCGTCACGAAACTTCAGTATCCATCAAATCAGCTTGGTCAAAATATCTGGCAACGATACATATTAATAAGTTCAGCTCGGTAATTCTACTTTCATTTTCTACCTCCTGGAAAAAGAAACGCATGTTGAACAGAACGGGGCAATCAAATTAAAATTAGATGCCAAAATTCATAATTGTTATAAAACTCCTAATTCACATACTTTGATTGGTTAGAAATAATTACAGCTTAGAACAAGACTGTGGTAGGAAAGTTGTTAGATTACAATGGAAATGAAAAATATCAAGAAAATGAAATAGAAAGTTTCTTACTGATGTTAAGGTAGCTCTAATTTGTGAAGCCAGTCTAGCTAGGGAACGTAATGTACTACATACTTCTGGTATTAGAGGTTTCTGTAAAGCTGTCATTAACGCATATAACCATCGACCCTGGAAATAACAAACTGAGTTATATAGTATTGTAGTATTATAGACTATTGTACTAAATACAATGGTCTTTAAATCATAGGAGGTGTAGAGAGAATTTAATGGCGCATAAAGAAAAAGATGGGATAACTTTGAATGTGATGTAGCAGCTTTCTGCTGGTCGATTGAGTTCAGAATCAAAACAGACAGAACTTGTTTAGAACTCTCCAATCAATCACCACCGATAAGTTGTCATGAGAACCACTCTATGGAATAAAACCAGGATCATGATGTCTGAAGAATTAGTGGATTTCCAATATATAGATCTTGAAATAAATAAATGTACCTGATGAGAAGTGAAACCTGTAGCTTCAAACCAATTTACATGATATTGCAGCACTTTTATTATAGTGTTCTAAAATATTGAAAAGAGTAGATTCATGATGCGGTTCCAGTAAAATTTCCCTCATTGCACACTGCGTAGTGTTTCCTGCCCTCATCAACTCAAACAGGTACAGAAAAGGAAGACATTTTATTTTTGTGACTTCATGTCTTATTGTATGGGAAAAATTGTTATTTATAAATATATGAGGGATTCTTAAATAAAATACCTACCTGTCCCATGGCCGCTAGTATACTAACTAAAGGGGGACTACCCTCTATTGTAGTTTCAAGTTCACCATTAACTGTGGTCTGTTTCACTAATCTACCAAAACATAACTTGCACCATCTCTCAGCATCATTAGCACTCGGCTATGAATAAATAGATTTTGATATTTGAACAACATCTTAGCATGAATTGAAACTAAAATTAAATGACATTTCCCGCACCAGAATGGACAAAGACAGCGACACCATGCAGTGTGCAGTGAGAGAAATATGTACAATAACATTAACACTTCTCTTGGATAAACAAATAGTATCACAGACACCTACCACTTTAGCCAGCTTTACATTTTCTTTCTTCATCACAGCTTTATGATGGATAAAACTCTGTAAACAAATTAAAATACTTTAACAATATTTATATAAAAAAAAAATGGTCTTAATCATCTGAGAGTTCAGTAAGTTCCTTCTGCTTCCAACAAAATCAGCAATATGAGTTAAATATTAGTCAAAATTCCGGATGAGAAGACATATTTGGCAGCTTAGGATGAGCTCATCTTAACTTCATATGAAAATTTTTAAGTAAAGCATCATTGTATTCAGACCTGTCTCAGCTCAACAAACTTATCGATCTGAAACTTCTGCCAGGCTACACTTGGTGCTAAACCTTTTGGCGCTGGACAACATTTCACAAGCTGGAAATAAAAACAATATCATTATTAGTATTATATCCATATTCTTCCATACACCAATAGGCTACAATCAAGGATATATCGTAAGTTTTAGAGATGATTTTTATTGTTATATCTTTAGGGTACAAAAACAGGGAGGCAAAGATCAATATAGCCTCCTTAGCCCTAAGTAGGCTACTGTTTGTCTGGCCTCTGGGTTTCTGCAGATAAATAGGCCTATCAATCTACTTACATTGGAAACTTTAACAGTTTGTTTATGTTTAAAAACTTCTGTGTCTATTTTAGCTACAACCACATCAGGACATTCCTTAGCTTCTTGTCTGAATTGAGAATAGAATATTACCATAATAATATTAGACAACCACATTTGAGGTGTGGACAGCCATTGTTCACTGTTGTAGCACAAGAGTTGAAATATTTTCTTCTGAGTTCTCATAGCATCACTGTCACTGGATTCACGCAAACTTCTTAACAGAAAAAATAAGTAAAAGTATGTAAAGAGAGAAAGAGAAAAAAAAAAGGGGGGGGGGGGGTCTCACCGAACTCTTCTCAAATATTCATTTCCTGTTGTCGGAGGGACATCCATGTCGAAATCATCGTCTGCTCCATCATCTACAGCAAGAGCACACGATATCAAATTGTCTTCACCTTCTTCCATTTCCATTTTATTAGTAAAATTTGATTTTTTTCTTATTTTTTCAGCTTTTGAACGATTTTGAACGTAGGGGCAGATAACTCTCGGGCACAAATTAGACAGGGACGTTTCGTAATAATGTAAGTCAATTCGCTCAAATTTGATGTACTTTATGGTCGATTCGTACCATTACATGCAAATACATTTCTTTTAAAAGAGACTGAGGAACAAGCAGCATGTTTATCAAGATAAGACATGGTTACTTTTTCAGAAAACCTGATACCATTCTATGACAAGGGTTTTCAACTTTGCAATCTGCTTTTACATAGCAAGCCTCACTTTAAATCGGATATTGACTTACATTGTGCCTTGACTTTTTTTTTAACACATTCATTCAAAGTCTGTGTAGCAAAACCTTCAGCCCCAATTCAACAAAAAAGCTCTCTGTGCTTCATAAAACATATAAAACCCTTGGTATCAATATGCATTTATTTTATATACAAAGCAGCTAATAATAAGGTGTTTGTTTATTTTGGTGGGTCACTGCTCTCTGACAGAGTCACTTCCCTTGCAGTAACAGCATAGCAACCATTTGTGTGGAATTCGGATTTCAAAATAAAAACAAACAAAAATACGAGATACATCATGTTTATTTCATATACCGTATTACCTTATAAAGTTTGATAATTTTATACAGTATAGGCCTATAATACAAGAAATTTTAATAGAACAGCTTTACTACTCTACTGTGATGTTTAAATGCCTTCAGATCTTATAATACACAAGGCGTCTGGACACATTTTTCTGCCAGGCTACACTGATTCTTCACTTTCATTTACAAGTTTTTACAACAAATCTTTCATCATTCAAGGTGGTAGCCACAATGTTTGATATAAGTTATTAACTGATCAGTGACTTCTTAAATGTCCATTGAAATGAACTGATGCACTTTGTAATTGTGGAAAATTCACAAAACATTGCCAGTCTGTCTGAATATCAAGGTTAAATGACCTGGGAGTTTTGAAGCAGAAAACTTTCTGCATTAAGGTTAAAATGTCCGATTGTACTAGTGTCAAAGCAGAAACCCCGCCTCCACAAACATACAGTCACATTGGCGTGAAACACTTTCAACTAGTCCTGAATCGTTTACTCTAAAATCATACTGGAGATTTATAGTTAAAACTCTTAGAAGGGTCAGTAGGAAATAGTTTCTGAGCTTGTGTCATTAATCTTTTTAATGCCTGAAAAGAAATTGAAACATTAAGTATTAAGAAAAATTCTTTGTTAACATTTTGAAAAATGTTATGCCTGAGAGTTATTTTGGAGTTTGAGATACATTCTACAAATGTAACTTTCATTCCTATGTAATATATTCATTGCTAGTCTTGATCCAATTTCAAATTTTGGAAATTTGCTGTGTAGTTGGTGTCAAAAATTAGAATTCCATGCTAAAATTTGACAAAAATTAAACGGAAATTCAACTTCTTTAGCATTTAACTTGAGATTTGAAAATCACACTGACCTGAATATATTTTCTCTGTGTTTCATCGTTTAAAACATGAGCTACATATCGTGATGAGATTTTTTCACGTCCAGTACGGGCATGGATACCCACCATAGTTACACCAATAGGCCAGGGGGCGTTACCGATAGCCATTTCTAAATAACGATCATTGGCCTACAAAAAATATTGACAATAATCTTAATAGAACAATAAGAAAGCACATCACATTGCTAAGAGGTGAACCTTTAAATGGTTTTACCTTCAAAAAATTTAAAGAAAAGATGATTTTAGTTAATCTGTCAGATAAGGTGAGGGACACATTTCTCTAGACTTTAGTTTATAGTTTTCTTTGATTAAAGCACCCGACTTTCTACTGACCCCTTAAAGGTCATAGTTCACCAGTTCAGGGGTTGATTTATATGTAAATTATATTCATAACTACTGGATATGTCTCTTTACAAATGGATGGTAAAACCTTACTTTTATATAGTCTCTGTCCATGACATGTTCTGTGATATAAACCATACTGTCTAATATATCTTCATCTACTTTCTATAATATATTAATTCAATTTCAACAAGGATTTCTGTCCAGCCTTAATGATCTGACGTGGTCTCAGTGTCTGAAGGGGTTCCTCGATCAATTGCTTTTCATAGGTAGTTGAACAATTGGTCTGGTGGATTCCAATCTTGGTCAGCGAGTGAAAGTTAACACAGCTGTAAATGGGTACTGATGATCCAGGAAAAATCTGGGCCAATGGGTTAAGCCAAGAACATCCTGGTAGATGGAATGGAAAACCTGTTAAACAGTTATCCTTGTAAATAATGGAAAAATATATCAATACTTACTGCATTTTTTAACTTTTTAAACAATGGTTTTAAATAGGCTACTGTTTGTGTATGTGTTGCACTCTGCATTTTGCCTTTATTGGTTCTCTTCAGAGTTTCCTCCCTTTGATTCAATTCTTCACCCCAGAGTTTTAATATAAACTGGAAATAAAAATAACAGCTATGTCATATTTTTTAAGTCACACTAATTTAATGATGAGTCTATGACCAGTGCTTTCGAGAGCAAGCCAGATGTCAGCTTCCATCCCCTTATAACTATAGTCAAGTCTTTACCCTATAGAATATTCTTGTATTTGATTCCTCAAGTTCAATGAGTTTGCTCCCTGTTCCCTTAGTCTATGACTAGTTTGTAATTAACTGTCCTGATGAATTAATCCATATCTAAAACGTGTGTCAACTGCAATCACTGTGTGTTTTTCAATACATTATGAGTTTCAGCCACAATATCAGTCGTTTACTCGTACAGTACAAGCTTCAAGCCATGATTCAAAGTTAATAAGGGCTATGGTCCTAGTAGAGATAGTGGAACCTAATGTAGAAAATATTACAAAAATACCTTAAAGAATCTTAACATAACTTCTTGATCTTTCTTGGGATCACCTTTACCAATTTCACATCTCATTTTCTAGAAGAAAAGATATAAAGAAGTATCATTATTAAAGTCCACAAACGTAATATAGACAATGCTTCATTAGACTAAAGCTAGTGTATCAAAACCAAAATATTTTTAACATTATGTAACTGAATAGTACCTCTTGACATTAATACAAAAATGATTGGGAAATGTGGATCCGACAGTAATTTTTCTTTAAAAAAAAAACTAGTTTTTGGATAACCTTGAAACTGTAACCCATAATGAATGGATCAAAATCTAATCCTTACATCAATATCATCATTAGTGGTACCATCATCTTTAACAGATACATCATTAGAGGGAAGACTGCCTTCTCCCTTCATAATCTCTACTAGATATTCTTCATCTACCTTGTCCATAGCTGTCTTAAAATCATTTTCATAACCATGACCCTGAAACATTGACAAGATTGTCAAAATTAAAAATTCAAGCTTTAAAATAATAGAAGATATTCAGTGAACATCTCAAGCCATGAAAATGAAATATTTACATCCTACTTTCTGCACCTTATGGACTAATAAAGACGAGCAACGTCATGCAATGTGCAAGTAGGAAATTCTGTCAGGACAGCTGCATTACCTACTTTTTTTTCCATTTCAAACTGTTGAGGGATCTTTAATGTGCACAGCTTGTAGCACAAGAGACCTCCATCTATTGTCCTATACAAATGACTAAACACTAATAAGTCATAAGCCTTACCTTATTTACATCTGGTTCTTGAACTTCCAGTTTTTTAAGTCTCTGATACGAATCAAAGTCTTCCTCTCCAAATAATCGAATGGGTTCATTTCTTTCTCTTAGTTTTCTTATTACCTGTAAAAAGACATTTTATAAGAAATTGTGCATTGAAGTTATTTTTTTGTTAGCAATCGTTATATAGGAAATCATATCTCCACTGATAAAATCATGCGGTTGAATGAATTTCTGGTTTGTCGACACATGCCATACCAGACATAATAAGAGTCAAGTACCTATCCATTTGGACATTCGAGATAAACTTTATTCAGTAGTATGACATTTTATAAAAGAACTCTCTGATTAACCAACATTTGACACTTGAGTTCTTTCTATTTCAAAGATACTGTGTGGGGAATTTACTGCTGAACCTCGTTCAAAGTAATAACCAGTACTGACCTCTTTTCTAGGTAGTATATGTTGTTTATCATCGGGTGCTGTGTCTGTTTTAACATCAGAACTTTCTCCATTTTCTTTAGAATTCTACAAATCAAAATAAACAAAATCAAAGACAAACTTTTTTCTTAACTGCTTTCAGCAACAGGAATATAATCAGGGTTTCAGATTAGGCTTATATTGACTTGTTGTTCATTGCAAGATCATGGAGTTAAATCTTCTATTCGTATGTGCCCTTCATAAAGAAATTTCATGCACCATCAAAAATGAAGCATTGAATTGAGTGACACAGAAGAGAAATTACAAACCGTAGGATCATTCTGCAGACGGCCATGTTTTCTCCAGTATTCCTCTGCTTGTTTTGCTGCTAAATCCCCTCTTTTAAAATACTTCTTATCTGGTGCCTGAAAAGTGGTTGAAAAAGATTCAAGGATATATTTTATAACTTTTAATAATTAGTAAAGATATATATTGAACTGATAATTGATGTATAGACAGGCGTATTTTCTATGATTTTATAAGATTGTCTATTTTATTCACTTTCACTTCAAATCATTTGCCTCCGCGTGACTCAAAAGTGCCAGTTGACACAAATTTGTGGGTAGATAAAGTTGAAGCAGTATGAAAAAAGAAGAAATGATTACCAGGACATTGCTTTCGGTTATTTGACGTTTCTTTCTTTCGATTTCAGCTTTTAAAAAGTCCATTTCTATCGATAAATAATAGGAAATAATTTACAACGTAAATAAGTCGGCCATTATCATTTTTACCGGAAGTTGGATTCAACCAATCAGATATCAGAACAGCTGCCAATACGTACCCACTGCTACAGTTATCTCTTGTACGTTACGTAACTAATAATATTTCGTAACCAGAATGCCATATTGCCAATTTCTCATTTAATTACGTTAAAAGAAATCTTAGATCTAACATAGCTCTTGAGGCCAGATGTAAGGATGTCAGTGAAGCGATGTCCATTAAAATATGTATTGCGAAGGCGTTTATAGCAAGACATGGTCACCCTTCTGTTGCCAGTCTACAAGTTGTTAGCCTTTGCTTTTCTTGTCTGTTAGTAAATACATCAAAATCTGTAGCTTACCTGGTAATAGCTTAATGATTTGATAGACACCATCATCGCTATCTACAAATTGTGCTCTATATCTTAGATGCTCAATGCTGTTGGACTCAAATAAATCCTTCTGTGAAATTTTTCATCCTTTTCAACTTCTCGCAAGATGTAGGCGAATTGGATACACAGAGATGTGTGAGAAGTGCCTCTCTTTGTACAAGTCAATGGTATATGTAGGCCATGTTGTCAGTAAAACTTCTAAGACTCAGTTGTTAAATACTTCAGACCTACAATGAACCTCCCTTATGAGTTTATGACTTTTCACCACTTGCATCCCTTCATACAAAAAGAGGGTAGTCAAATGTAGGTCCATATTGTGAGTAAAAAAGAATAATTCGAAAAGACATTTTATTTGTAATGATGTAGTATTATACAGGATGAGCTGCAATATTTAACAGAAAGCATCAATAATATTAATATTGTTAAAGTAGAATATATCACAATCAAACAGTACTTTTATACATAGACAGCCTTAATAACAGGCCTTGTAGAGGCAGACCTCAATAACAAGGCTTGTAGAGGCAAGCCTTGGTAACAGGCCTTGTAGAGGCAGGCCTTAATAACAGGCCTTGTAGAGGCAGGCCTCAATAACAAGGCTTGTAGAGGCAAGCCTTAATAACAGGCCTTAATAACAGGACTTGTAGAGGCAAGCCTTAATAACAGGCCTTGTAGAGGCAGGCCACAATAACAGGCCTTGTAGAGGCAGGCCTCAATAACAAGGCTTGTAGAGGCAAGCCTTAATAACAGGACTTGTAGAGGCAAGCCTTAATAACAGGCCTTGTAGAGGCAGGCCACAATAACAGGCCTTGTAGAGGCAGGCCTGAATAACAGGCCTTGTTGAGGCAAGCCTTGATAACAGGCCTTTAAGAGGCAAGCCTTAATAACAGGCCTTGTAGAAACAGGACTTAATAACAGGCCTTTATCATAGATTGGCCTCAAAAACAGGCCTTGTAAAAGCAGGCCTTAATGACAGTCCTTAATTACAACAATCATAGAGGCGGGCCTCAATAACAAGCCCTTATACGTAAAATTCATAGGGTCTTATCTAAAAAAAAATTAATAGCAGGTCTTCTTAAACATTATAGGCATTATTTAACACTAATACAGGCAGAATTACAGGGCCCTTTAATAAACAGACACTGTCTACTATATAGGCTAGCAAAATTACAGGGCTTTATACATACAGTATGAGGCATAATTCATTTTTATACACAATTATGCCTCATTGTCGAAACTTTACCCTTTAAACTCAAAATGTTAGCTTATATCTTATGTTTATTAGGCAATCTATTTAGCTTGGCTTTAAATCATATCCATATACAACAAAATTGGCAAAAAAATACAAAAGTAAAGAGAGGAGGAGGAGGGAGGAGGAGGAGAGGGGGGTGGGGGTCAAAAGTTGACAATTTTACTGCATTTTTTATTAGTACTTTGGCTGCAGCATCAACCTTTCGTAGCCCTTTCACCCTTACCCCCTCCCCCAACAAATGATCATACATACAAAAAATTATGCCATTGAAAATAATAATTCCATTAAACTACACTGTAACGTTTTCACTATTAATTTCACATAAAAACATTGGCAACTCAGCTGTGCGATTTTTTTTAAACATAATCGAATTGTGCCATCAAAACATCAACAGGGCATCTCTTTAGTTTATGATCGAATACATCTAAAAATTATTTCAAAACAAAACACAGTCTTATTTTAATCTTGTTGTTTAAATATCAAACATCAGTCAATGAGTCAATTTTTTTTATTAGCCCATTTAACACTGATTGAAATGAAATCAAACGTCAACCTGAACAAGTAATATTAGTAAGCGTATGATGTTAACATTGTGTGACGTCACTTAGTAACGGCCGGAATATCAGCTGCTCGGGAATATATAGCGTAATTATGCTGATAGGGTTGAAAGGGTTAAAATTACAACATAAATGTTAGTTTCCAGTCTGAGAATGAAAGACATTTTTCTCTCTCCACAAAATGAACGTCAGAGAAGATGCAAATATAGTAGAGCCCTGTATATCAGCAGATTTTCATTTATGAAAAATTGTGCAGCGAAAGGAATTTCCTGTTTCATGAAACATGGCAAACCAGACAGGTTCCGAAGTATAAAGCCAGGGACCCTGAGTAAGATAGACATGAGAGGTACAAGAATGAGGCGTTATCAAACTAAAATGAGAAATAAAGTTTACTTACAGGGAGGCATTTAGGGCCGAGTCAAATATAAGAACGTTTTAGAACCTAAGAAACCTGCTTTCCAAGGCACTACTAAAAGAGCCAGTTTAACTCCAAGACTCTAAGCTAGCTTATGCAAGTATAAATCATTTCTGCCAGAAACAAGTCATGCTTTTTTGATTGATGCCATCTCATACAGCCTCATGAATATTAAAATCATGTTGACTAAATACAGTAATCTGATTAGTCAATAGAATGAATATTTAAAATAAATTTGACCAATCAGATGAACTGGATCACTCATTTCATCTTAAGTCATGTAATGCCCTAATCTGATTGGTTCAAACTACTAAATATAAAACAAATTTCATGGATTGCCCAATTATATGACAGGAACACTATATTCATTCATTCACATGCAGTAATAAAAGTAAATTTAAAACCAATTTGACCAATCAGATGAAAGCCTACAACTCGCAGACTTTCAAAGCATTAAAAATCAAACACTAAAAATATCTTGAGTTAATTTTTTTAAAAGAAAGTTGAAGTAAGTATATAATAGCCTATAATTTATAATATATATATAAGTTTCTACATAAAGGGTATAACTTCACCTGTGGCAAGAAATTGATTGGGAAAAAAGCTAAGATAAAATATATCAATTAAACCCAGGCCTTAACCCTTTGAACACGGTTTTAACCTTAACACTGCAGTGGATTAGCTCAATTGGTAGTCAGTTAGATTGTCATCTGCTAGTGCTTGATTGTGATTGGTTCAAATCCTCTTCAAGGTAAGAAAATTCCACAGTCAGTCCTTTTTTAGTTATAATGTTATGGCCTTAACCCTTGAACACAGATTTAGTAGATAATGGGACATTTTGTACCCAATTTGAAACCCATTAGCACCATTTTGTTTTTATGTTCCTTAGGTTATCTTCAGCATTATTATTTTTTGTAATTTCCTGTTTCCAATTATTTTGTTCCTTGTTCTAGTAGAATCATTTGGAAGCTGTGATGCTTTAACTTAAAACAGCATTTCAAAGTTATCATATATCGCTTTTTAAAATCTTAAATTGCCAAAAGCATAAGAAGAGACCATTATTTTGTTCTTAATTCGTAAACCAATTCCTTGCCACAGACAAAAAAATTAAAAATAAGAGGAGCACTGTTGAATTAGCACATGATGATGCGAATAGATATATTAAGTTCTATACAGAATAACATAACCACAAAATTATTATATACATAAACATAACAACTTTCAAAACTCAACAACTAACATACAACATTGTTATAGACCTCCTTCTTGGCTTTGGTATCTCTCCATAAAGAAATCTGATTGGTTGATAAAACTAAATTCAAAATATATTTGACCAATCAGTGATTAGAACACTAAATTCATTGGGTTTTCAAAATTTTCAAAAGATTTAACTTAATTTTGTTCTAAATAAAGATATGGATTTTTTTTTTTTAAATTAAGTTTTGGAATTTCAATTTTCAACTACAAACATAAACAACTACAACAAATCAAATAAGAAACCTCAAAAACAAATTTTAGATCAAAAAGAATGATATCATTCATAACAATAATGTAAACACTCAAATTTCAAAATTAATTAAAATATAATAAAGAAGAAATAGTAAAACATTTAGTTAATGTGCCAAATAATGACAGCGAAAAATCTCATTAATTTGTCTAGGGCTGGGTAATATACAACATCACAATTATACAGAATATTGGGATAGGAATTCACAGTGGCAGAGCCAAGTTTAATGTCTGAGAGGGACTGAATTTCTAACCTAGTTATGAGATTTAGCCCGATTAAGCCTTCAGGGCTTCGAGGGGGGCAGCTGCCCTCTTTGCCACCCCTTTGGCTTCGCCACTGGGAATTCATATTTTTAGCAATATTGTCTCATTCAAAAATACAGAAATATGCCATATTGTGAAAAATCGTAATATTTTGTATCAATAAACAAGATTTAAAGAATCTTAGCTAATGAACAAGGGTTGTCCACTTGCCTCCACTCATATAATATTCTTGAATTTTGTGCGTGTTTTTGTATTATAAAACAAACTATACGTAAAAGCATGTTGATTGGCTGATTAGACAATCATGTGACGGCATGAATATTCACTACCTAATTTGAGATTTACCTGCTAAAGTAAACCATGGTAGAATTATGTAATAGCGTAGGAGATGTTGCAGAGATAATGGATATTACCCAGCTCTATATTTGTTTAAAATTTGATAATTGATGAAAAGTTTTAAACAAATTCTGCCCTATCTATAAAAATACTATCTATAATAATCTATTCTACTTGAGCAATAATTATCATTAGACACAATTTAATAGCAGTTATGTCCCCTTACTTGTGATAGCATTAGAAAAGATGTAACCCTCTAAACAAATGAACTACAAGACTTTTGATTGGTCAAAATATCTTGAAAGAACCAATCAAAACACTTAAACTTGACAAAGTACTAAGTATTTTGATTGGTCAAAAAATCTTCAACGAACCAATCAAAATCCTTAAACCTAATGAAGTAGATAGACTTTTGATTGGTCAAAATATTTTCAATGAACCAATCAAAATACTCAAACCTGACAAAGTACTAAGTATTATGATTGGTCGAAATGAACCAATCAAAACCCTCAAATCTCATGAAGTACAAAGTCTTTTGATTGGTCAAAATATGTATCTTAAAAGAACCAATCAAATCCCCTCAAACCTAACAAAGTACAAAATCCTTTGATTGGTCAAAATATTTTTAATGAACCAATCAATTTTGAGGTATCAATAGCTAATAATGAACACTTAGGTAAATTTCTTTACAAAATATGAAAATTTTGTGTAAATTTAAGTGAGGGACTCAATGATGTCTAATTTTCAACGAAAAGAGGCATTTTGTAAAATATTTGACAGTATTTTGAAATATTAGACCTCAATGAACTTAAGAATAAAAAGGCATCAATTTGGATTAAAATATTATGATCACATTCATTCCATTTTCAAACACAACAAAAAAAATAGCAAAAAAGAGAAAAAAATCAAGAAATATACATGATATTTAGCCTATGAACAAAATTATTCCATTTCATGTTATTTAATACAATTGATAATAGTGGACAGTTTTATCAAACATTATTTTTGAATAGTTTCAAATACTGTATAATTGCATGTATAACGCACATTTTTTCCACCTAAAAATACGTAGGGATAGTTGAAATCATACCTTTGTCAGCTGCTAAGAAAAAGAGGCTACAAAAGAACTTATCAACAATTTAACAAAGCTGTTGTCATGGCAATATATTTCTACAACTTAAGTTAAAACTTTGGAACTACTTTGTTAAAAAAAACTTAAAAATTAAACAAAATTGTCAAAACCAATAGTCCTGATGATGGTGCTTCTATTTGAAACACATCATTAGCATGAGATTAACTCTGGTAGCAAAGCAGTCAAAAATATTCGTACAAGTTGAGCTTAATACCTAAATACTTAAAAAAATTCAAAATAATTTTCAATAAAACTGTCCAAATTGAGAATTTAAAGCCCTATATTATAGTACCGTACTCTGAGGTTAGATGAAACCAAGGGATATTGAACAAATTATTATGGCCATTCACCGATCAAATATTTCTTTATGTAAGGGAGGAAACTCCGCCTCGAAAGCTGAAGGTGACGTCATCTTGATATTATTAAGCGTATCAGCGTGACGTTCGTTAATAATCTGGAACAACGGAATCGTAGACAACGTCTCCAGAAATAAATTGTCAGGATCTGAAATAAAGAAAGTTACATTATTTAATTAGAACTCTTAAAACAGAACCTGAAACATGTTGTTAGTCTGAGTTTTAGGCTGTGCGATCTTCTTGCCTATTTCTATTGTATTGTATACACTGAACGTATCAAATTGGACCATTCCAAGTTTTAGTCACATGTCTAGGGTTCATGCAATTCCACAAAAGTGAGCGTTTTACAATATCACTATCATAAAGACTCTTTGAAGTTGTTACGTCACAAAATACTTAGTTTTAGTGGAATCACAAGAAACCAACACATTTGATTGAAAATTGGAATGGTGAAAATTGAGGTTATCAGTGTCTCCGTTACACACAAAAAAATTCACAATATTCATTATAATCCCTTTAACAAGTATATCTGAAGAGTTTGATTGAGTGATAATAACCCAAGGTTGTTATTTTTCTATAATGATCATAGAACAACTAGTACAAAACACTGCAAGCTATTGTTGACATTCCATCACAGTGTTTACAATAGAATAACAATCAATATGTCATTGTCTTTCATAGCAGATACAATTGCTACTTATATTTGTATGTCCTACTTTTCTTGCCCCTTATTGGGCTAATAAAATAAAATATATTGCAATAATATACGTTTTTGCACCAGCTTGAGATAATGAAATGAATTATATGCCCTACTGTTTTTTATCTTATTGAACTAATGATATGAAATTTTATTCTGAAAGTGACAGGGATTGCTAACTTTATCCCATTAAAGGGATTATAAAGAGGTTTTACGCAATTTTTATGTGTATCGGGGACAATGATAGCATCAATATGTACCATTCCAATTTTCAGTCAGACGTCTGTGGTTCTTGCAATCCCACTAAAACAAGCTTTTAATGACGTCACTGGCATCTGACTGAAAATCGAAATAATGCAAATCGATGCTAATAGTGTATACATAAAAATCTCTTTACAATTTCATTCATTCAAAATAACAAGTCAAAATTCTGCGTTCATCAACATTAGAACACAAGAAAATATACACCTTTTGAAATACAAAGATAAAGAATTAAAAATAGTTTATAAACCTACCTGGATGGTTTGTCTTTAATAATTCATAAAACATGTGATGTAACAATCCCTTTACTTTAGTCACAGTCATTCTATTTTTAGGACTGACTCTATCTGCAAAAATAAATAATAAGTTTTAAACAACATATAGAAGTTGAGAGTAGATATAACAGAAAACACAGGGGAATATATTATAGTGTAACACACTCCTTTAATAACAAAGAAAATAATAAAGCTATATTTTGGAGATGTAGTGTCCAGTATCAGCATTTAATTAGGGAAGCCGCTGTTTATTTCTAAGGCTTCACAGATTCTCCTTTGTCTTTTTTCAGTTAAGTTAATAAATAATACACACATTAGTCTTTGTCTTATTTTCGGGACTAAAGTGCTAATAAATGAGGTATGGTTTCCAGTAGGGTGTCAGTGGGGGGGAGAACAGAAGAAAATGTGCATAGCTAACACTACCTTACCCCGACCCCCAGGTTAGTGAGTAAAAGTCTAAATCCATGAGGCAATCCAAACACTACCAACAACTACCTAGTTTGCGATATCAGCATCCGCTGGAAGCGAACTTTAACTTGTCATCTACCAACCAACCATCCATGAGGCACCCATACCCACTTCTTTGTCCCAGTGACTTAATGCTTTCACCCTGCATTGATTTGGCTCCTGACTCTACTTTTTACCCAGTTGAATTAAGACAAGGGACCGATTTCTTGATAACAACGCGATCAATTTTTGGAAAGTGAAATCCAAATAAGGTTTAATTGGTTGAATATAATGCCATAGAACAGAACTGTGGTAGAAAACTTGTTAGATTACAATGGAGATGAAAATCATCAGAAAAAAAGGAAAAATTGAAAGCTGTTTATTGGACTCCAACTTACCTGGGGAGATAATCAAAATGGCTGAAAATATCGCTATTTCTCCGTCTGTTAAATCTAAAGGTTTCAAAACTTCTGAGATACCGTAAAATTCCTTAATTATCATACCCATTGGCATATTCTCTACTACATGTCTACAAAGATATTAATATTTAACATACAGTAATTTATGCCACAGTTCATATTACACGTGCATATTTAAGGACATGTCAGGTGCAAGTATTTAAGTACATTTCAACTAAGAGTATCAAAACGTTTAAGAGAGGTGTTTACACAGTTGGAGTTGGACACTGGGGATAAGTGGAATTAGAAAGTTGCAAGCCAGCTCTAAGCAACTTCCAAAAGTAAAATTAAAAATTTTGAGAAGATGAAGCGTAAGTTACCTAGGACATCTAAGAGAAAGAGTGGGGTCCATCATCTCCTGGGTCTGAGGGTTTACCAGCAGTGTAAAGCGGGCCAGTAACACGTCAAAACTACCCCTTTTTAACAACTTAATCTGATCCTCCTGGTCTAGCTCCTTAAATCCTAAAAATATATAAAATTCTTCAGATTATATTCAGTTCAATGGTATGTAATATAACACAGGGCTATTGATATCAAGCAACACCATGCAATGTGCAATGAGGGAAATTGTAGACTGTACATACATGGACATATATGATTGGTTAAAACTCTTAATTATATGCAATTAGAACATAATGATATGATTGAGAATACATGATAATTCATTACAAACAATAATTAATCAAATAGTTTGCTTAATTTAACACTAAAAAATAAGGAAACCCATCTTTAATATTAGCAAATAGGATAAAAAGCACTGAGCCACATGTCTCCTGAATCTTCCTGAAGATCAAATTCCAGACCTCTAAGTAAGTTTACTGGTGATTTTGGAATGGAATAATTCAGCTTACCTGGTATCTTCTTACAGAATTTAACAACATTTTCAATTTCTGGCGCCATTGCACTTAAAAACTTACTCCATACCACTTGTGGATTGTTACATTCGTCATAAAACCCAGGCTGAAATAAAAAAAAATATATTTAAAATATATCAATTAAGGTGCTGCAAGAGGACAACCATAAAAAAGCTAAGTATGGTTCTTAAATGGAAATGAAATGAAATGAATGGAGTTTTACGTCCTACATTTCTGCACCATGTGGGCTAATGAAGGACAGACAACACCATGCAGGGTGCGATGAGGGATGAGGGAAATTTTGCCAGGACAGCGGCATTGGCCTGTTCTTTTTCGATTTCCAAGGTTCTTAAATGGAAATAACACACACCAGTGTAGTTCACTACCATGTTGAATCTCTTCCTCGACTGAATAAGTCGAATTTTTGATGAAGGTTAGAATATATAACATATGCTGCTCTGTTTGAGGTACAAATTTTAAAATACATAGGTTTTTGCAAAATCTTCCACAAACTTTTTATCATGATTGAATGTTTTGCAGAAAAAAGTCTGTCCTTTACGTCAGAGGGGCACAATTTATACAGTGTTATGTGGAATATTTAGAATAACCATTTAATATTTTAGAGAAAAAACAGTGAAGATACAGAATTAGATCTTTCCATTCCTTGAAAATAAAATTCATACTGACCTTATGTTGAAGATTATAATTAATCCTTTCATTGGCCTCAGCCACGTTACTTTTATGATTTATCGTGGTGGTCATATGAGCGCTGACCACGTTGGGCGTTTCAGATAAGATCAGCTGTTGCATGGCCTCCGACGGGGGTTTCTGCACCTCTTGTAGCACACTGAAATATTCCTCTTTAATCGGAATCTGATTTGGAATTACATCGGAGGTCACAGCGCCACCACACGGTGACAAGTCCGGTTCTGATTTTATCGTGATCTGTTCCATCAGAAACTCGTTAAAATCTAACAACTGATCTCCCAGAGGCGACGCCACATTATCGGGTAAATTAGAATTATTTGGTGACGTTGTAGGAGTAATGTCATCCAACCCCGGCACGTTAAACATGTCCAACATTTGCATGCCGTTATTTGACATGGACGCAGCAGAATTTAAATCCTGAGAAGGTGATTGGCTCTTCGAACTAGCGGGGCTACTGAGACTTGAATATCCAGACTCAACTTTCGGTACTATGTTGTTCAACTGTTGTGGCTGCATTCCAGATGAAGTGACAACAGAGGCTTGTGAATACGTGGGTTGCTGTGCAGAGGACTGTTGAGTTTCCGAAGAAGAATTCGAACTGGGGTGTTTGGCATGATCGCGGAAACTTTCCTTAGCAGCGGATAAAAAGGCATCCATAAGTTCAGCTTTAAAGGTACCATTGGCTTGAAGCATTTTCTGAAGTTCGGACATTCGAAGTCGATACATCTCAGCAGGTGTAGGGTAAGGGGCGATGGGAAGATTGCCGTGAGTTTTATTCTGTTCACCACTGACATCTTTCAATCTCTTTGGTCGTCTGCCCAGCCTTGAAGCTGAAAAATATAAAATTTAGATCATAAGAATATAGTCAAGGTATAGTATCGTATGTAAAATTATTCAATGGCGGTGCCTCTAAGCTTTAGTGTGTAAGATTTGAATGATAAGAATATGCCAACATTGAAGAGTTCACATAGGTAATCTACTTTATTTAAATTAGGTGCAAGATCCTCAAAAGCACTGGCAGTGGAAATTCTAGATTCCAAGGGTTTCAAAATTTTTATTCTACAAATCAAATCAAGTAGACATCAATCCCCATCCCCATAGGAGAGATTGACTGTAAATTTTATTGGTATTTGTACATGTTTCATTTGCAAGATTACGTGCAGTGCGCTCCCACTTCCTTCAAGGTAAGAAAAATTCTGATGCCTCAGCCAGTGTTTCTGGGAGTCTAGCTTTTGTGAGAGATATCATGTGGGCATTCAATTTTTAGCATATCATGACAAATCAGATACCATAAAAAATATTGACATAATGTAAATTAGTAATCAGCTGATAAAACACTTGACCTTGAATGTCTGAATATGATTGGCTAAATAATATCCAATACAACAATCTGATTGGCTAGTTAATTTGATCAGCTGTGAGGTTCAAGCAGGAGAAAAGTGACAGATAGATTCAGGCTGGTGGAAGTTATGATCTTTTATCTATTGTACATGTTATAAAAAAGATTCATATCTCTTTATCAACTTTTCTCTTTATTAACTTTCTTTCCACGAAAATACTGATAAATTCTATGAGATTGGATTGTATCAGCCAATCGGTTGAGCTGAAATTTTTTGATATTTTTTTTGATATTTGAACAGTGAATACTTAATCTTTTTAAATCATATCAAATTTGCAATAATATACTATTGTTACACAATAAGACACATATTCTCAAAGTCATGCTATTACAAACTTCATACTTATACCTTGACTACAATAGACATTATTCTTGTATCACAGAAGTTTGTAAATGCAGAGATTTAATTGGATTGTATGCTGGTGGATACAAGAATAGTGTATTGAAGTCAAGGTATAAGAGGAAGTTCGTAATAGCTTGATATTGTGAAGATGTGATACAAGAAAGGTGCCTATTGCAGTCAAGGTATAAAACAAAGTTAATAATAGCTTGACATTGTGAAGATGTGATACAAGAAAGGTGGCTATTGCAGTCAAGGTATAAAACAGTTAATAATAGCTTGACAATGTGAAGATGTGATACAAGAAAGGTGGCTATTGCAGTCAAGGTATAAAACAGTTAATAATAGCTTGACAATGTGAAGATGTGATACAAGAAAGGTGGCTATTGCAGTCAAGGTATAAAACAAAGTTCGTAATAGCTTGACATTGTGAAGATGTGATACAAGAAAGGTGGCTATTGCAGTCAAGGTATAAAACAGTTAATAATAGCTTGACAATGTGAAGATTAATAAGCCCGTGTTATCACTTAATTTCATAACATTTTCTCGGATAAAAAATGACAAGTTTAAAATATTGCACAATATCTTGACATTAAAACGGTGAATGAACTTTTCCTACACAGTTTGTTTTTATTACAAGTTTTTTAAATTCAAAGGGCATTATTCAAAAAATTTCAATGTAATACGAGTTGATTAATATAATTGAAAAAATTACCAAGAATTCATTGAGCCTTGAAAATACTGATGGAAATGTCTTAGCTCTTAAGCCCAATGCACACGACTTTTGTGTGCGTCACCAAAATATAAGGATTTTTGTTTCCAGAAATATTAATTTGAAAATCAATCTTGTTTAAATGATTAACAAATCTTTCGTCAACAACTGTTTCACAAATGTTTCAAGTCTGTTGTGTGCGTTGAATGAAAACAATTTTTAAACGAAAATGTTTTCTGTCTTCAACCAGTCAACATACAATATCTCATCACGTGTAATAAAATTTTATTTGAACCTTGAGGTCACGTGAGACAACAGTCATGTGACAAAACAGCTTAAGCAATTGTTTCTTTTGAAATAAAATTTTATTTGAACCTTGAGGTCACGTGAGACAACAGTCATGTGACAAAACAACTTACGCAACTGTTTCTTTTGAACATTGTCTATCGTTGAAAACTAATGCAAAGGTGAACACTGAACAAGTTTTTTTTTATATTTTCAACGGAAAAAATCTGTCGTTTGGTCCTAGCTTTACTCTAAATTGACACTTGATGAAATTGCACAATAGCTTGACCTTTGTCTCAGAAACAGCTAAACCAATCAGTAATAGTCTCACAGCTCACTGTTGAAATCTTAGTCTTCAAATCCACGTGTCTAGAATTATCCGCGTTTGAAAGTTAAAGTTTCTTGAGACTTTGCCATATATAGAAAAAGACATAGATCTATAGAAATAGGAAAAGAAGCTCCTAGTTTGAAGTATTTTAAAGGAATTATGCGATTTTCGAAAATTTCTAGTACTTCTGAAGACTATTGAAATATATTCAAGACTTAAATCAATCCCAGAAAATGGTGTAACTGTCCCTTTAATGAAAAAAAATATGTTGACATTAAAATAAGGACGTTTTTCTACATGTTTTTTACCTTCTAATCTATCAAGATACATCACATGTTATATTCTTATTTAAATCAATTACACATGGTTGTACACACTCATGATTGAGATAAAATTATTGATGAAAAAATAAAATGGATATTTTTTAAGTTCTCGATATAGAAGTAATTTGGAAATGAAAGAAGAACATTTTTTGAATCATCAGAAGAAATTGGCACATGCCTATCTAATATATATTTTTTTTATCTAGCTATGTGGACTCTCCAAAAGAGATTTTAAATTGCAAACAAGAGTGCAGGTGTTCGTGGGTGATGATGACCTAGCTTGATAAGACTGAAATCCAAAGATCTTTCAATTTTCCATGACCCTTCATCAATTTCCATGACCAGACACCAAACTAATGTCCATGACCAGACACCAATTTCCATGATCAGACATCAATTTCCATGACCAGACACCAAACTAATGTTCATGACCAGACAAAAATTTCCATGGACAAACATCAATTTCCATGACAAGACCTCCATTTCCGTGATCAGACATCAAGTGCATGGAGAGACATCAATTCCATGGAGAGACATCAATTCCATGGACAGACATCAATTCCATGGACAGACATCAATTCCATGGAGAGACATCAATTTCCGTGATCAGACATCAATTTCCATGGACAAACATCAATTTCCGTGATCAGACATCAATTTCCGTGATCAGACATCAATTTCCGTGATCAGACACCAAACTAATGTCCATGACCAGACACCAATTTCCATGACAAGACATCAATTTCCGTGATCAGACATCAATTTCCATGACAAGAAATCAATTTCCGTGATCAGACACCAAACTAATTTCCGTGACCAGACACCAATTTCCATGGACAAATATCAATTTCCATGGACAGACATCAATTTCCATGATCATACATCAATTTCCGATTGCAACTGTATTCAAATTTACATAGTCAGACATCAATATCCTAGGAAAGACATCAATTTTCCATGTTTAGTGTAAACATGGCCACACAACCTATGACTTGCAGAGCCCTGTCTTTATCACCAATTGCCTTACATTAGTGATATAAAAAATTGCTGAGTTGGCAATCTATAATGATGGACACTTAATATACATCAATACATGTTGTACATAACGGATAAATTCTGATCATTGCACTGCGTGACATTTTTCAAAATCCAATTTATTTCTCTATTTTACTGAGAACAAAATCAATTACGTAAGAATCCGTGCAAAAAGTGGATTTTAATAGCTTCGAAAAAAAGAATTTTAATGGATAATGAAAATGTTTAACACCTTACATTGTGCAATGAGAGAAATTACATTATTTAATTCTTAATCAAGCTATGTTAGGAAACACCATGCTGTGTCCAATGAGGTAAATTTTGTCAAGACCAGCAGCACTTTGGGTTACCATCTGCCAGAGTATCATTAATATTCACAGCCTGTAGAACACAGAGCTACCACTTTTGTGTCATCCAAATAACTGGACTCAGTGATTTAGCGGCTTGCTCGCTAACCTGAAGGTCCAGAGTTCAATCCCGGCATAAATTGAGATAATACCATCAGATTTTTCAACCCGGTTTCCCCCTGTCAGTGATGCACTTAAGAGGGGCTGACATGGAAAAATCGTCTTGGGCTATTGAAGACAACAATGCCATGCAGTGTGCAATGAAGGAAATTTTGCTAGGACAGCAGCATTAGCCTAATCTTTTTCAATTTCATATGGTTATGATGTCCACTGCTGTTTTTATCACCAAAAATGACTAAATAATTCTTCAATTTCTATGGTTGGATTACTAACAAAGCTTCAGTTACAAATATTTACTTTCGGCATATTATATTTTTCCTCTTTCACCACATAATTGGTCAACCAACCACATCAAAATGTCTATTATCCACAACAACTATTTCAAGAAAGACAATACATTTAGGCGGGTGTGGCTGTACATATAGAAAGACCAAATAAACCAAAATGCTACTTCATTCAGTGTATCCAGGTGGAGACTGGAGTATATTTAGGCATATACCTGCCAAAATTTAAAAGCATTCAATGACCAAGGGTGGATACCAATCTATATTTAGGTATATTTGGTTGATATATTGAAAAGCCTAGGCTAAATATAGTTAGATCGCTTGAGGGATGTGTCTTGCATTCCAGCTAAATAAATTTAAAAATTCAGCCAAAATTTTATCTTTATACAATAGAAAACAGTGGCAATTAATGAAAATTTAGGTGTATTTGGTTGATAGTTGAATTCTATTAACTTCGAGGATATCTATCTCTGTCAAAATGCAAATAAATTCAATTGAAAACAGTGGCAATAATATATTTTTAGGCGTATTTGGTGGATATATTAAAAAACAAAGATTATCAAATTTATAATTTAGTTTCTGGCAGGATTATAGGATATCTCTGCCAAAATTCAAATAAATTCAATGACAAACAGTAGCAGCTGATATAAATTTAGGCGTATTTGGTTGATATATTGAATAGAAAATACTGTAAAACTTGAATTTATAGCTTCTTGCAGGATTATAGGACATCTCTGCCAAAATTCAAATGAATTCAATTTATAACAGTGGCAACTGATATAAATTTAGGCATATTTGGTTGATGTATTCAGACGTGTTCTGGGTCATGTGTTATCCAGGTTATACAAAGTTTACCTGTGATTAACTTTACCTCTATCTCCCATAGACTATACACAACAATAAAAATATTTCACCCCAGCTAAATTTACCTTGAACTCAGCTTGTCAGGCCTTTTGGCGAGGTCAAAGATAAGCGTGATGTTCTCAATCTATTTTAGTTTTTAAAACCTTGACATCTTGCAGCTTCAGTTGGACATGACTGGTTAATCAGGAATACAATTTCACCTGGGCTATATTTAGCATGGACTCTATATGTTTAATGTGAAGTATAGAATTTGAGGCCTTTGGGCGAGGTCAAAATTAAGTGTGATGAAACTTGCAAAGCTTTTCCGTTTTGAATTGCGTTGAATCGCTTTTCTTTTCCTTTCTAAAGGCCTGACATTTTTCAGTTTTAGTTGGACATGACTGGCAAATGGTCAGATCATTTACTTTTAAACCCTTTGTTGAAAATATACGAAATCATCCATTTTTCCGAATATATCTGGGTTTGGCAGATTTGATTTAATAAAAAAGTTTAAAACCACCCTTATAAAAGTGGGCCTATTTTTTCTGTCTCTACACCAGCCTACAACTTGCAAAATATCTATCAGAAGCTAGAATAGAGACAGTGTCCTTAATTCACACAATAACTGATATAACTAATATACAATCCCTTTAAAATAACATGGAATTTGTTGAAGTTAACAAAACTGGCCTACAATTGCCTCAAAGTTCAGAGTTTGGAATATATTATTCAGATGACCTTTGGTCTAGATTACTATATAGTAATAAATACCACATGAGGACAGTTGTGACCTTGCTCTACTTATACATATGTAGATGCGAATTATTGACCTTTGACCTTTAGAAACATAATATATAGCAATGAAGTTGAATACTGGTAATGAATGCAGAATAAATGACGAACCATAAACAACATTTTTGGCGAAACATTCTTACTAGCATTGGTAGTAACTAATGATATTATCAGATGAGGAAGTATATCAATCATAAGTGAGTATTTCATAATGAAAAGTGGTATCAGGTGTCTAGACGAGTAGGCATACCCAGAAGTAAATTCAAACGTTAAATCAACATCTATCAAAAACTAAGAAAATATCATACTGTCCCTAATAAAATTTATCATATAAAAACAAGGAATCATAAAAATTTGGTCAAAAAAGAAAAATCCCAATATAAATTCTCTCCAATGCACATTTCTTGGCTTTGAACAATCAGGTCCAACTAAAGCAGGGGTTCCCAACCTATTTCAACCTTCACATCCCTGAAGCAATCATGTAGCCTTTCACACCCCAAAAATTTGTTTCATCCACATTTCCAACATGTTATGATGTGAAGAGCTCAATTATTATTCAAAATAATTCTTCTTTTACACCAGCTGACCACACCCTTGAGACCCTAGTCCCACAACCCCAGGGGATGAAAACATCCCAGGTTGGGAACCGGGGATCTAAAGTTGAGCTTTTAGAAAGTAATATAGAATGAGAATTATTACACTTAATTTTGACCTCGCCTAAAGGCTTCAATTTCTGTATTTCACAATCAGGTATCGGGCACAGAAACCTCCATTTAAAGACCAAACATCTTAACAGGAAGCTTTCTATAAATTAACTTTGGCACTGCTCGATCAGGTGTAGAAAAGTAAGATTATGTAAACCCCAATTCATTTCATTTCAAAAGACAAGCTTAAAGGGATTGATGCACCACTTTGACCAATCATAGATTAGTCTCAGAAATTTGATTTTTTTTTTAATTAGCCAATGATAGTGTTCACAGCTCACCGTCGAAATCTGAGCCATTAAATCCAAGTATGTGTCCAGAATTATCTGAGTTAAAATGTTAAAAACACGACTCCTCTTTTCTTGAAACACTGCCATATTGGCTATAGAAAAGACATCTAGAAATAAGAAAAGAAATTCCTAGTTTGAGATATTTTTGAAGAAATTATGAACTTTTTATTCATTTCTAGTACTTCTGAGGATTATTTACATATATTCAATACTCAAATCAAGAGAATCAACCCCCCAAAATGGCGCAGCCGTCCCTTTAAAGATACCCTGCTGAGATAAAACAACAGAACTAAGTAGGATTGAATGGATGAAGCTCTATCAATTCAAAATCAATATATCATCGCCATGGATATCTGTCTGATTATACTTTAAATAACATGATTCCAGACATTAACAGGAAACAGTCATCACAGTTGTCAAACGCAGTCGTGTAGGATGATAATTCCTATTAAGAATTATTAATATTACTGGATAAAATTATTGTTATGACTGGATCATAAAGCATTAAGAATTATTATTTTTGACTGGTTAATTGAGTATTATTATCTAAAATTATGAGTTTTTCAGTGTATTTTTGTATATTTAATAGGAATAATTGCAGTCTCATCAAAATTAGTCCAAACTTTCATTCCGATTTTTTATTTAGCTTTTATTATAGCCATTACAGTTAGGGTCTAACTACAGCTCTCTTGAACGTTCATCAAATTAACCCTTTGACCTAACCTGATAAACTACGTGTCACAAAACGCCAGCGCTTGAGAGGGTAGAAATTTAATTGGTCAAAGCAGACGTCATAGAGATCAAAGGCTCCATTTGATAAACGTTCAAGAGGGCTGTTGTTAGACCCTAACTGAAGTGGCTATATTAAAAATAAAAGCTAATAAAAAAATTGAACGAAAGTTTGGTTGAATTTCAATTAGACTGGAATAATTGTTTTGGCTGGATAAAAGAGTATTAATATTGAAGAATTATGGTTATGACTGGATAATGGAGACAAATGTCTAATGTATTGTACAATGAGGGAAATTTGTGGCATCTGAGTTACAACTGTGTCCCTTTAAAAATTGGTATTGATTATGAATCATGTTTCTAATATTTAATCCTATTTAAAATATTTTGTTATTGTACTGATTATATCATGCTGATAACGTCAGTGTAACCTTGTCACTGTAACATCATGCAAGTTTTCATTAGAAATTACTCGAAATTCTAGGAGTGTTCAGGACCTTAACTTCCAACCACACTCAATAATACTTTTGTTACAATGAATCTGATTGGTTGAAAGCAGGTCAACCTGTCTCTGATTGGTCAAAACAAACAGAGAATATGAGATAACTTTCCCACACTAATCTACATGTTGTTTAGTAACATATTAAATTAAAGTGCTTGTATGCCAGGTCTGGTATGTTTCACTACCTGAACACCTATAGCCTTAAAAACACAAAGGAATGGTTTTAACATATTAAATTAAAGTGCTTGTATGCCAGGTCTGGTATGTTTCACTACCTGAACACCTATAGGCTTAAAAACACAAAGGAATGGTTTTAACATATTAAATTAAAGTGCTTGTATGCCAGGTCTGGTATGTTTCACTACCTGAACACCTATAGGCTTAAAAACACAAAGGAATGGTTTTAACATATTAAATTAAAGTGCTTGTATGCCAGGTCTGGTATGTTTCACTACCTGAACACCTATAGGCTTAAAAACACAAAGGAATGGTTTTAACATATTAAATTAAAGTGCTTGTATGCCAGGTCTGGTATGTTTCACTACCTGAACACCTATAGGCTTAAATACACAAAGGAATGGTTTAAACATATTAAATTAAAATCCCTGTATGCCAGGATTGATATGTTTCACTACAATCAAACAAAATATTTTCGTTTATTCGTTGATTCAAAGCAAGTTTACATAATTCCTGTATATCTATAAATCAAAATGTTCTATAGTCCAGGGAAGATAATTCTGCTCATCTGGGTACAACTTACATTGTGTAGGTAACTATTTATATTACCAAAACACAAAGGGGGAGGGGGGAAGGTGAACTGGAGAAGGGGAGGTTATTCTTAAACTTCCTCCCTAAAAACTGTTGATATTCTACGCTTATGAAAATACCAGTTACCACTCTTTCACTGTTTAATTCAACTTAACATCCCCCCTTTGGAGACTCCACATTTATCTTGTATATAGTTTTGTCAATGCCATATCTCCTTTCATTTGTCCTCATAGCTAATGATATTTATTTCATTGTTTGAATATGGCTTCACAGTCATTACCAAATATCTATTGATTTAAATATATTTGTAATGTCTGGCTAAAATAAGACATGTGTCAATCTTTATGAAGCTTTATAAACATCTAGAGCTATAAAAATATGATTGTTTTTTAACACTGTTAAATCATCATGACATGAAGTTACTAGGCAATCTTGTCTTGCACTTTTATATTATGATACCAATCTTGTATGATTGTGAACAAAAAAACACAAAGACAAAATGCAATCTTTGACATTGAACCTTAGAATACTGCATTGACGTTACTTATAAGGAAGCTCCAGGCTGCTATAGAGCGTTCCGTTCTCTGTTCGGACCAGACACCGATAAAATGTGCCAATTTACATTACATTAATCACAAGTGGTCTGAGATCGGTTCTTCAGCTGTAAAGTAAATAAAAAGCATCCTTGGCACGGTTGCCTGTGAAACTCTTCTTGAAGAAGTTAAAATTAATACTTGTCATTAACAAGTTCCATTGTGGCTTTAATGTGATGAAGACCACAAGATTCTAGTAATTAAGAATCTAATTATCTTGAACATTGTGGGTTGAATGATAAACATGTACTACACAAATACCAATCTTCTTTAATCAACTATGCTATTTGTGAATTATTAGCATGGACAGTCCTTTACTGTTCGCTATATTTTGGGAGGATATGGGAGAAAAAGATAGTAATAGAAACTATAGAAATCAGACCTATAATGTATTCAAGAGTACCCAAATACAATATGGACAGTTCATATTTTGTTTTGAATCATATCCTTTGCTTGCTTAAGGGACTGAAGCCATTTTGGGTGGTTGATTTGAATCATGAAAATATGTAAATAGTCTTCAGAAATAACCCCTTCCGTGACGCTGTCCCCTGAGACTCCAAGCTAAACTACGCCCCTATAAAATCTGTGATATTATGTCTTGAATACAAGTAATATAGATAAAGAGTTGGTTGGTAGAGTAAATACTAATAATAATAATAACTAATAGAAATTGTTTATTTATCATAGCACCTGTTAAAATAATCTATACTAATAAAATCTTGTTATTTCCACCAAATTAGTATTATTGGATTAATATATATATTTCAATTTATTACAGAGATGAAAATTATGCTCTGTAAGTTATATATTAGTATATTCACTGGTGTATTAAACATTTAATACCAATAAAAACTATGGCCATTTTAACCAAATGTTATAATAAATATATTAATTAATTCATTATAGAAGAGATGCATATTTCAAACCCATCAAAGTCTGTCATATCTACTCGTTAAGATTGTATTATTAATTACTAATTAATTACAGCATGGCATATCTGCGTTAATATTCAATCAAATACAAATCAAAGCTGGTAATTTGAGCCTTCAAATCCATGTGTGTCTAGAATTAGCGTGAAAGTTAACAAGACGACTCAATTAAAGATAGAGGGGTCTTAATAGATTTGTATTTAAAGGGACAGATGCGCCATTCTTTTTGACCAATCATACTTCAGTCTCTGGAAGTGTTAACAGCTCAATGTCAAAATGTGAGCCTTCAAATCCATGTATGTCCAGAATTATCTGTGTTTGAATGTTAAAATGACAACTCGTCATATCTTGAGACACTATATAGACATGTATAGAAATCAGTTACTATTTCTAGTATGAACTAGTATCAGTTACAAATTGTGTCAAAAAATTGGGTTTACAGGTTACAAAAAATGATAAAAGATAAACAGTTTTAACTACAACTGTCTATTTATCTATCAACCTATCTGTAAGTCACATGATCACAATAAACTGACAAATAACAAAAACATGTGTAACAAGATGATGTAATAAACATAATACAGGTCAACCTTTGACCCTCATTTACATAAACACACATGTGTGGTATACAGCAATGTTTGACTTTCGTTTTTTTCTTACTCTACTTACTGAGTTCTGCTGTATTTATCAGTTCACATGTACACACTTCCCTTTTGTCTATACATTCACTTATATTTATTGTTACGCCACTACAGAGCACTACAGAGTTTAACGCCTCTACAGAGCACTACAGAGTTTAACGCCACTACAGAGCACTACAGAGTTTAACGCCACTACAGAGCACTACAGAGTTTAACGCCACTACAGGGTTTAACGTTCTACTTTTCAGCTTCTGATTGGACCAATGAGACAATGAAAATTTACTGGGTTTAGTGCAGAATGAGGTAAACTATGACAGGATTTCATCAACTACTATTTTCTTAATTCTTAATGTAAATTGATTTATAAAAACTTTAGAAATGAAATAGATCTTGTCCTTGAAAATTCATTCTTTTATTTTTCAGTTATTCATTCATTCATTCATTCATTCATTCATTCATTCATTCACTAACTCACTCATTCAATCACTCAACCATCTATCCAGCCCTTCATCAAATCATTTCTTCATTCATCTATCTTTCATCTATCTTTCCATTCATTCATTCATCCACCCACCCATATATTAAAACATGAATTCATTTATTCCTCCCTCCCTCCCTCCCTCCCTCCCTCCCTCCATTCATTCATTCATTCGGTAGTCAACTCTCTTTCCTGTGGGATTTATAATTCTACGCAATTTTTTGAATTATTATTTCATTCATTTATAATGATTCACAACTCAAAACAACACTGAAATATGCCACATTGGGGTCAGGTGGGGTCAGAGTTCAATAACCCAGTTCCTGGCCAATCAAATTTCTCAGATTAGAAAACAAAAGGTTGAATTCCAATTGTAGTACACAGAGCCCATATAATGTAGTATTTTTCTATAAATTCAGTCAATTCAATAACCTATTTGGTTTCAGTGCTTGCCTCCAATAAAAACAAACTCTTTCTTAGAAGTCGATAATGTTAAATAATACAACAAGCAGGCCCTTGAACCCCTGATCTAAAAAAAAATGATAAATCCTTAAGGGAATATTTGCTTTCAGCTTAAAGAGCTCAATACAGCTTTATGTATCACTTAGGAGATATATTTATTTAAATATTTGCAATAATAGCTGATAAAGCTCTATTTACTTTAGCATCATGTTCTCGTACAATTTAATCAAAACATACTATGAAGAGGTTTACTCATAGGATTAAATTCTTCTTTCAGTCTGTCCTAATTGCCTGACACTAATTGAAAATCAAATGAAATGGAGTTTTGCTGCCTTCTCCTGACTAAGCTAATTAAGAGAGGCAATGTCATACAGTGTGCAATCAGGGAAATGTTGTCATGACAATAACATTACCTATTTAATTTCACACCCAGATCACTTGTCTCTTGTCTTTTTGGAGTATATATATCTCATATACTTACAATATATATAGAAGGTTTATTAAGCATAGTTTTTAATTTAATTAGTTTTATAGTTCTAGAAATCGTTATTACTTATTGTTTATTGTTTGTATTTGGTATTTTTCTATTATTTATTTTCATTTTGTCATTTGAAATAAATGACAATATCTCATTCAATCTGGTTTTGATTTGTCTTGGGAGATAGTGAAGGAGGAATAATATCAATGTTATTATAACTTAATGGTGTTGTATATGATGATCATAGACGTAATATCTCCATGTTATGATTGATGTTGTTTTTTTATCTGTCAAGGTCATTGTTTCGTGTGACAGACGCAATGGATTAATTTGATCAAATAATTACTAACAGATAGTTTATCACATACACATCTTATATCTTAGAATTTTTACTGAACCCTTTCTACCCTATAATACAATTACGCAATTACACAAAACATGTCTGAATGCACCAAATCATTCCCATTTTTCAAAAATTTTCTTCAGATAGGCTTGGGACTCCCTCTTCATGAGTCTGCCCTCTATTAGTACCTGCAGGAAGCAGGTGTCGCCACTGTATGCATTGTTACCCTTTTTAATTCCATGCAATATGGCACGATTTGATGAACTCTATTATATGTATCTAGAATATTTGAGCATGTGTACAGCTGTGTTATCAAGTTTGTAATATAATACTTTAATATAGACCACAAATACACAGAATATAAACCCATCCTTTATATGCATTGAGATCTGTGACACAATGTTAAGTCATTAAGAACTGCCTCTTATACCTTGACTACAATAGTTACCTTTATTACATCATGGAAGTTTGTTAATGAAGCACTTGACAGAAAGATTTTTTACACAATTTTTCTGTATTTGTAATCAGGGGCTCTGATTGGCTGAATTGACTTCTGTACATTCCAACCAAAGTCATTCATCTACAAACTTTAATGATACAAGAAAGGTGACTATTGCAGTCAAGGTATATGTACAAAGTTTGTAGGACCTTATGTGATAAAGTATTTTTCACGATTAGTGATGTCATCAAGCATTTAGTTTTAGTGGAATTGCAGAAATCACTGACTGATTGAAAATTAGAATGGTGCAAATTGATGATATCTGTATCCCTGATACAATCATTTTAATATGAATAAAAACAGCTGTATCACAAAATCACCACAAAACACTTTTTAATACAAATTTATTATCAACCACAAATATGTGATAAATAAATCTGACACATGTTGATAACTATCCTAATAACAGCTTGTTATAATATATAGAAATATCATAACTTTGTGGAGAATCTAACAAAGGCTGCCCATTTCAAAGAGACTAGTTTAAGCATGGAGTTTATTTCAATACTATGCCATTAAAGATGGGTTTCCTTATTTTTTTAGTGTCAAATGAAGCAAACTATTTGATTAATTAGTGTTTCTATTGAATTATCATGTATTCTTAATCAAATCATTATGTTCTTATTGTATATAATTAAGAGTTTTTACCAATCATAAATGTCCATGTATAGGTAATTTTGATAAACAAAAAAAGACTTTTTGATCTTTCTTGATTGGTCACTCATTGGAATTTTGCTGGTAATTCTCTTCTAATTTAGCTAATTATGAATTAATTATGGACATGAGACAAACTGGTATTTTTCCAAGTCATAAGAACACCTCTACTTTCTATTCACATAAGTATTAGCATTTTCATTTTCATAAATAAAAAATAAGGGAACCCATCTTTAATAGCATGTAATCAAAGCATTATGCAAACTATCAAACTATGATAAAAATAGATCAAATTATATCCACTCAGTCAATTTAATAAAATTATATCCAAAATCTTTCAAAAAAATCAATAAAATTGGAATTCAGCAAAAAATTAATTAAAAACCCTGACAATTTAAAAGATCTTATTTCATACTAATATTAATATTGATTTATATTAATCTGTATCATTTTGTGTTTTTTCTGCTGGTGAAAAAACTTGGGTTTATGAGAATTACTACACAATTACTAAGTGATTATCAAGACATAAATACTGTGATCCAAAAAATTATTTCTCTTTTTATTGCACCAATATTACCCATTTTCAGTGAAAAAATTTGCTCCTTTTTCTGCTGAGATTATCATTTAAAGGGACAGATGCGGCATTTGGGAGGGTTGATTGAAGTCTTGAATGTTTTTAAGTAGTCTTCAGAAGTACTAGAAATGTACGAAAATCACATAATTCCTTTAAAAAATACTTTTAGCTAGCAATTTTACTCACTATTTCTATATATGTCTTTTCTATGTATCACACAGTATTTTAAAATTACGAGTCATTATTTAACATTCAAACGCAGATAATTCTGGACAAAGGTGGATTTGAAGACTCAAATTTCAATATTAAACTGTGAACACTATTATTGATTAGCTAGCTACAAAAAAAATCCCGTTTCAGGACATAAAAATGGAGCACATGCCTTTAACAAACATTCAATTGAAGCTATTATTGAAATGACAGAACAAATCATCAAAAATAACTTGTTTCCCAGAATATAACAGAAAGATCAAAAGTTGCTGAATCTAAAAAAATGTCAAGGCAAATGATGAAGGAGTTATTTTTCTATTTACATGACAAGCATGAACACAATCTAGTTCGTTGTAATTCATTGTGATTTGTTTTCAAAGCAAAATGTCAGAAAAGGGCAGAAAGTTAGAACATAATGACATACTCAAGGAAGAGAAATGGAGTATCACCCTTTCTTCTCTGTTTCTATTCAGGATAAATCTGATCACAACATCCTGCAGTGATCAATGAAAGAATTTAAACCAGCACCATAGCTTTATATTTTTCAATATATTTCCTCTGTTTTTTTTTTTGGTGATTTCCAGACTTTCGTAAAACACTGCAACAGCTCTGACAAGTTTAAAAGTGAAAAAGAGTAGGTTTGTGCTTGTGTTCACACATATCTTGCTTCATTGCACACTGTAAAGCATTACCCATCATCATATGAGACCAAGGTTCGTCAGTTTTCAAGGTATTGATTTGAGTCTTAAATTTGTAGTAAAACTGCACAAAAATCGCACAATGTCTTCAGGATATAACAATCCATTTCAAATTAATCTCTACATTTAATGTTAAATTCAAGTAGGTGTATGGAAAATAGCCAGATGAGGAAACAGTTATATGAAGGCTGTCATATCTAGCACCAATATGGAGGCTTCACAACTTCTGATGTACATTTTTCTGATGATGAAATAATATATATAGACAATATCATTGCTTATCTGCTTTCACAATCTTTTATATCTACAAAAGGCCATGATTTAAGTAGGCGTATATCAAATACTAGGATGATGAAATGAATAAACATGTAGGCAGACATGTAGGCAACCTTCAGTAGTTTTCGTAGGCAATTTAACATGAGATAAACCTTCTTTGATGATGAACTAAATACATGGAGGCAGTTAATTTCATTGCAGTTCAGTTTTCACAATCTCATGTGACACACAATTTAATAGAAATAATATAAAGTAGGTGTAAATCAAATGTTAAGAGAATGAAGTCAACAGACATGTAGGCAGTCAATTCTATCATCTAGCGCCATCATGGACTCGACAATTTATACCAGTGGTAATAACACTGAATTTGAGGGAGTTTTTCACTTAAAAACAAACAGATTTCACCAGGCTTTTATACAATTAAAGGGATTGTAAAGAGATTTTCTTAATTCTATGTGTTTATCGAGGACACTGATAGCATCAATTTACACCATTCAAATTTTTAATCAGATGTAGTTTCTTATGGCTCGTATACACATCGTATATATATCATTGATTTTTACTATACTGTCATACAGAGCAGAGGACTCAATGCCAGTCATGTCTGACTGAAGATCCAAAAGGTCTGGCAGTCATTTTACTATTATCCATTTCCGCATGGCTGTTACCAAGTGACATCACACAACATTAACTTTCTGTCATTTTACATGGAGTTCAAGGCATAGGACATTTTATTCTATTCACACCTGATGGTACTTCTCTTAGGAGGAGTTCCCTACTAAGCTAATTAAGAGAGGCAATGTCATACAGTGTGCAATCAGGGAAATGTTGTCATGACAATAACATTACCTACTATTTAATTTCAAACCCAGATCACTTGTCTCTTGTGAATATATATATATATCAATGTCTATAACTATTACCCTCCATTTTGCCATTCTTAGGACAAGATCTTTGATTGACAGATCTGTCATGCTTGTACAGATTTTTTTATGACTTTCAAAGGCTTACTTAGCATGATATGAATATTTATTACCTAAAACCATGATACAAAATATAATTGCCATAGTGAAACACGGTAGAAATTTGGTATATATTGTGTCATGTTTTATTCTCTTGGCATTACATCTGATGAAGACACGTGTATATTGTGTTGAAACGTTATGTACCCAACGTTATTAAAGAATTGTGTTATATTCCATAATATTGTCTTGTGTTTTATTATATGTGCTCCTGGCTTCTATTTGTCGTTTAAATCTTATATTAAATAGATAAAGATTTACAATGTTAAAACAGACTATAATGCAACACAATTAAAAGTGCATTAGAAGATTATAACAAAAGATAGGCCCACTATTTCTGGTAATGTTCTAACTCTATGGAGACAGACATTACAATTATACCAAATTATAAATATATCTAAACTAATTTTGTCGCGCCTTCAGAGACAATTTTATAATCTAACTATTATATATTTCAATCATACTGAATATAATAGAATACTGACTATTAAAAAGGTGCCACCTTGGAAAAAAGAATTCAATTCCAAAAATCACACCTAGTTTTAAGGATAATTACCAAGTTTTGGGAATTTATGTTTTACCATTATGAAATCCAGGATAGTGCTAGCTTAATTCAGTGTTTAAGCAAAGTATATGTAGGCAGATTTGAACAAAGTCAAGCTATTATGAACGTCATCTTATACCTTGACTGCAATAGCCAATATTCTTGTGCTACAGAAGTTTGTAAATACAGTCATTTGATTGGACTGTGCGTTAGGGAATACAGCCAATCAGAGTTCCTAATTACTGATTACATGCAGACAAAATGTTAACAGTCCTTCTGCCAACAGCTCTGATTGGCTGTATTTTCTATCAAATCGCTGCATTCTATGATACAAGAAAGCTCACTATTGCAGTCAAGGTATAAGTACTAAGTTTGCAACAGCTTGACATTTAACGAACATTAACTTATCATCTACAAACCAACCTAGCTTGACATTGCGAAGATGATGTAGGTAATGGCCTCTCTCTCTCTTTTGAAAAATCAGAAAATCAGTCAAAATGCTTGAAAAGAAAGAGATTAAAAATTCCCTGCTGGCCAGTTTATCATTTGACAGAGGCAGTAAACATAATGACAAGCATAATGTCAGATATATTATAGTTTTTGCCGTCACTTTCGAAATAGTTACACAAGGGATATACTCATTCAATCAACTGCTTAGTGTTGAAAATAAGAAATGAATTAGTTGTTTTGTGAGTTGCGACATCCCTTTAAAAAATTTAGTCTTGGGATTTACTTCCTCACTGAAGTCATTGCTTAATGTTATGAAATGCATGGAGTTTTACATCCTTATTTTCTCCACAAGATAGGACAACTTAAGAGGGGAAGATGATAAGCTGACAATATTCCATATCTGACAAGTTCTTGGCTGACAATTGTACAACTAGTCCATAAGCTGGCAACACTTCAGATGACATAAGCTGACAAAGGTACAACAGTCTGTTAGCTGACAATTGTACAACAGAGTCCATAAGCTGACAAAGGTACAACAGAGTCTGTTAGCTGACAATTGTACAACAAAGTTTAAAAGCTGACAATAGTTCATTAGCTGACAACAGTTACTAAAAAGCTAACAATTGTACAGTCCAGTCCAGTACTTGATCAAAAGAAGATCAATGACAATGACAAATTCATTATGATGATTGAGATATTGATTGCTTAAGTCTCATCAATAATGTATATAGATATTACAACAATAAAACCACATTAAACCATCAAATTCACAGTGGACTCGTAATGATTTATTTAAATATTTATTGATATATTCTAAAACTTTTATTTCTGTCTTTCAAAACCTCAATATAGTTGAACCCAGTGTAAACTTTAGTTTAATTAGTTGAATAAAATTGTGTTTTGAAAAGAAAATTGTGTTTTGAAAACAACTTTAGATATTTGGAAAACATCTTAGTTAAACAATTTTGTGTTTCTGAAAACAACTTCACAACACATTTAGTGTTTCCACGACAACTGAAGTGTTACCAAAACAACTTTGGAAAACAACTTTGGAAAACAACTTAGTGTTTGAAAAGAACTTAGTTATTTGGAAAACAATTTCAGTGTTACAAAAACAGCTTTTGTGTTTCGAAAACAACTTAGTGTTGCAGAAAACAATTTAAGTGTTTGGAAAAGAGCATTGTGTTTCCGGAAACAACTTCACAAAACACTTAAATTTTTTCGTGTTACCAAAACAACTTAGACGTTTTAAGACAAGACTTAATGAAAGCACATGGTACGAAAACATTTTAGTGATATAACAACATAGTGTTATGATGGGTACGATGATAAAGGGAATAAAATCAAAGTTTTAGCCTACCTTCTCTTGACATTCCAACTTCGAAACATTTTCTCAATCTACAGAATTGACAGCTATTCCGTGTAAAAGGCGTAATTTCACATTTTTCTTCATTGGCACATTTATGTGTCATACCCTGGGTGATACAGCGTCGAAAAAATCCCTGGAAAAAAGAGATGAAATTTGGCACCCTACTTTTTCGAAACAGACTGGGCTATTGAAAACTGCCCTCTACAACAAGTTGGGGCATCTTTTACATGGACAGCTTGCAGAACATAAGCCTCTGACAATGCTTCGTAGACATAAGTCTATTGTTGCTCTTGGGCTAAGGGCACTGGGAAACCGTGCCTCCTGAAATTATCATTGGGCCCAGGGAAAAAAGCCATTTTTCTGTCGATTAAATTTTTTTTGACATACCTTACATCCTTCGCACGAATCCACTCCATAATGGAACCCTGAGGATTCGTCCCCACAAACTTTACAGTGTGGAGACTTACTGCCTGGTTTACCCGGGGAGGCTGCTGATATGGTGGCCGTCGCCCCCGACAACGAGGCCGCAGATAATAACGTTATATCGTTCATCTACATCTATGATAAAGCTACACCATTCATCTGAAAAATATAAAAAATCCAATTTTATTTTTATATACTAAATAGCTGAACAAATCTGGTGCTACCTGATCTTGGACGAGCTATATGGCTGGGATAGCGTCAAGTATAGGTATATTACGTCTGAGGAACAGGAAGGGAGGTAACTGTTGATTATACAGTTCCAGTAATTTGATTGGTCAATGGCTAAAATCAAATTGTCGAGGTTGACATCATCAGCGATATCATTTTATAATAAATCTTAGTTATTCATTCAAACCTTAATCAGTTCCTAAACCAGGATTATCAAAACAGTTGAAAACAGAAGAAGCAAATAAGTCCAGACAAATATTTATCTTCACAAGGTCAAGCTATTACAAACTTTGTTCTAATACCTTGACGTTAATAACCACCTTTCTTGTATCAGTAATGGAGACATTTGATTGGATTATACACCGGAAAATACAGCAAATCAAAGTCCTCAATAGACCAACTGTAAATATTATAGCTTAAAATACAAATCAATCAAACTTCAGTTACACACGAAAGGTGGCTTTTGCATTCAAGGTATAAGACAAAGATAATGTAGCTCATGCCGGAATTATTTTCCACTGTACATATCAATAATCTTGTACCGAACACCGCACTTGACACTACACCTTATCTATTTTCACATTTTAATCAGATTTCCATGACTACAATGGAACCATTCCATCAGGAACTTATTTCAGAACTTAAATCATTCCAGGACTCGTGGGAACAACTTGAAAAAATCTGTGACATCTGATACCAACATTGAAATCTTTAAGACAATGACAATCATTGAAACTATAGAAATGACATTGTTGCCCTAGCAACTATTTTCTCCCAGAATAAACTGACAATCTGATCAAATTAACTGACAGAAACCCAATGATATTCTCACCAATTTAAAGAGATTGTAAAAAGGTTTACTAAATTTTTAAGTGTATCGGGGACACTGATAGCATAAATTTGCATTATTCCAATTTTCAATCCGATGCCTGTAGTTTCTGCAATTCCACTAAAACTAACTGTTTGATGACATCACTAATCCCAAAGAGTGATAATGTAAATTTTGAAATTAGAGACGTCATCAAACACATATATTTGTGACATTGCAGGAACCACAGACGTCTGATTGAAAATTGGATTGTTGCAAATTGATGCTATGAGTGTCCCCGATACACACATGGAAACTTTAGAAAACCTCTTTACAATCCCTTTAACTGACCTGAACATCTATATGTAGGTGACAGCTAAATATATACAATTTCTTATCAAGGTTTTCTGTCTAAATAATAAGTTTAAACCTTTTATCGGAGAAATGAAATAATGCAAAATTTTCACAAATGAAATTAAATCCTAAAAGATGTTTAAACTTTATGTATTTGTCGGACAATTGAAATAAAATTAAATGGAAAATAATTGAGCTCAAATGTTCTACTTTGCAGTCGACCCTGCAGCTGCCACTGAATAAGTTATCTTTCCTCATTAATCCAGTTGACCCAGCTGTATGTAGGGTACATCTAAAAATATACATTTGCTTGTCAATTGTTTCTGTCTAAATATGTTTAGCTTTTTGTCTGAGAAATGAAATAAAATCAAAGGAAAGGACCTGAGGGGTGGGGGTTTGGGGTGTGGCATGGCCCAAAAATTACTACCTTAACATGCCCACTGACCATCTTATAAAATGAAATGAAATGCTTTTCTGTACCATGTGGGCTAATGAAGACAGGCAATGCCATGCAGGGTGCAATGAGGAAAATTTTGCCAGGACAGTGGCATAAGCCAGCTCTTTTTTTGATTTCCAACTGTCGAGGGATCTTTAACGTGCGCAGTCTGTAGCACACAGGGCCTGCCCATCTTAAAATACATGATGTAATTGTAGTAGTTAAGCCATGTGAATTCTCAACTCAAACAACTACGCTGACAAACATGTTATATGTACTGTAGCGGTCAAGCCAAGTATTATGATAAGTATATAATGATATGGTGTTATGATGATTGGTCAAAGACTGTTGTGTAGAGGTCATTTCTCATTCAAGGTCATCATATATTGATAGTATAGTTGCTTGTGTTGGTGGGTTATTATCAATAGCCTTGGTTTATTATACTCTACGACCAACTGGTCAATCTGGCATATTGATAGCTATCAAATAGTCAAGGTTATGTAGTCTTTCCTGCGTAAGTAGCGCTAGGTATTTTGAACACACCAAGTGGTCAATCCTGTGTAATGATAACTATTAAAGCTATGATGTAGTCCAGGTTGTCTAGTCTTTCTGGTAATGTTAGGCATTTTCAAGAGACCAACCTGGTATATGTATTAATAGCTATCAAATCAAGGTTGTCTAGTCTTTATTTAGTTGACTTGGCATCCAAACAAAATACATATCAATATGAAAATGTCATGAAATTTTCACTAGATTATTTCAAAGGACCCCTAGTCTTTCCTTGTCCCTTGGCAACCACTAGTGCTGGACCACACAATATGAAAGGCGCATGTATATCAAATACCGGTAGATCGTGTAGTCAAGTTCTTCTAGTCTTTACTTGGTTAACTTGTTCAAAGGCAAGATGCGTTTTCAAAATCAGTTTCAGAGTAAGATTTAACACTTTCCTCAAGATATTAGTATATTCAAATCCTTTTCCTAAGAAATTCCACGGGATGCAGGTTTTAGATATCAGATAACCTTTGGTTTGGACAAGTCTCTCCTATACTTAATTCTTGGCTCTGTCCACAAAGTAGACTACGGTCAAGATTTCTCGGCCAGATGAAAGCTACTAATCAAAGTGGTGAAAAGTCAGCTTGACTTAGTTTGAGATATTTAAGCCTGTTGAACAGGTTATGAAATTCAATATCTTCAAAAATATCAACAAACATATCAAATCAACATCCTTAAAGTGTGACCTTAATGCACTAATATTTAACAGAAGGGGTCAGATTGAAAGGATTGTAAAGAAGTTTTCTAAACAGCTGCTAATTCGCAATTAGTGATGTCATCAAACACTTAGTTTGGTGTGGAATTGTAAGAACCACAGATGTCTGATTGAAAATTGGAATGGTGCAAATCGATGCTTTCAGTGTCCCCAACACATACAAATTTTTGAAAACCTCTTAGCAATCTATTAAATAAACGAATATTTTATGACAAATCTTTAAAAGGATTCAGATTAAATTTTTTTTTTTTTGGTTCAGTATTGAAGATACTGGTACTCAATAAACACTGAGTTTCACCATTAAAATTTATTATTTCAAGAAATATTTTACCAGATTATAGTGTCACTATATTTCTGATTACAATTTCAAACCTAATGCCTTAAATGACCTTTCTGCACTAACATAACTGAAGAGAACATTCTTACTTTTTTCTTTACAAGTGAGAAGATGATCAGAGAAAGTCAAGCCCAAGGTTTCATCATGCCCTATGTGGTGATGGCACTTTCATATTTTTCCACTTGTTTTTAACCCCAAAGGCTTTTATTGATTATTTGGTGTTAAGGTGAAATGAGAATTTAACTCACAGAAAGCACGGGCCTAGGTCCAAAGCAAGGACTATTCATTTACAAGTGCTGGTTAGCTTAGTAATATATTGTTAGTTTTAACAATGCTGAAAAATATGGTATAATTATCACTCTGTTCACATTATTTTGTTTAGCAAAAAAACTGTGAATGTAATCAAATTCAAGTGTAAATGAACACTTTGATCTCAGTTATCGCCAATTATGTTTCTACAGCATTTTCTAGTAACTACTTGTATCCATATTTCATCTCAAAGAAATACAGAGCCAATGACAGCAAAATATTCTAGTGTAAATTAACACTTTTATCACAGAAAGAAGAGATTATAATCGATAATTGAAATAAATAATTCTCACAAGATCTAATAGTTAAAGTTTTTACAAAAAAACAAAGATAAGAACAAATTTTCTTTTACCTTTTTTTTTCCAATTCTACAATTTACTTGGTATCCATTACAATCAAAACAAAATGAAGGTTTGTTTATCCAATAAATACAATCAAAACCATGATTAATAAAATAAATGGCAGAATTTATGTTGAAAACCTCAAAAATCCATAAAATCGAAACAAATTTTCTTTTACCTTTTAATTTCCAATTCCACAATTTACTTGGTATCCATTACAATCAAATCAAAATGGAAGTTTATTCATCCAATAAATACAATCAAAACCATGATTAATAAAATAAATGGTGGCAATAAAAGCCAGATCTGTTATAATAAACGTTATCAAGTAGCAGGCCTATTCTCCATACACACTAATCTACCTTATTCATTAGAAAGCTCTTCACACAGGTCATTGACCTACAGCACTGGTCATTCAATTTCCTCCAACACTGTTTGTTTGACCTCATCTGACCCTTGACCTGACAATCATCATGACCTTGTGGGTGTTTTGCATGTGAGATATTTATAGCTGTATTTATAGTTTATACTGGTGATATACTTGAGCTATGATAGGCTATATAATGAAAATAAACCAGAGTAGAACTCACTATATAATCTCCACTGAAGCCTGACCATTTTAAGTGATATTTAAGGGATTGTAAAGAGATTAATACTTCTAATGTGTATCAGGGACATTGATATGATTAATTTTCGTTTAAATTAAGTGTAGCACATGGGGCCTCAGTTATGAGACCCATTTGTGGACATGTATTTTTCCAAGAAAACTAAGTTAAGGGATTGCAAAGAAGTTTTTTTTAAACGTCAACTCTTATCACTTAAACTAAGGATTTTATGATGCAAATATCACAGAGGCCTTTATTATTAGCAACTTCATTGACAGTAATAGACATCTGCTTGAAAATTGGAAAGGTGCAAATTTATGTTATCAGTGTCCCTGAAATATAGTTTAAAAACCTCTTCAAAATCTCTTTAATTTTAGTATAAGGAATTGAAAGAACCACTAACATCTTGCTGATGGAAGTGGAATGGTGCAAATTGATGCTATCAGTGTCCCTAGTACATAAAAAATTAAAAAACCACCTAACAATCTCTTTAAAAGCCTCTAAAAACAGGATCTCTGGCCTTAATGGGCCATAACATAATAACAATCTGGTACCAGATGTGTTTTTATTAATAATTCAATATAATTATCAATATTTTACAGTATTGGTCAGTCATCAAAACACAATCAATGCCTATCATTTCATTTACTTATTATTTCATTAAGTAATTAACAGGGTTACAGGACTAAATCCCTTGTTTGCTGAATTGGTTTAATTTGCCAGTTAAGTCTGACTAGAGCTCTACAGTGCTGTATTTATCTGTTATGTCTGACTAGAGTTCTATTAACCAGTCATGTCTGACTAGAGTTCTATTAACCAGTTATGTTTGACTAGAGCTCTATCAACCAGTCATGTCTGACTAGAGTTCTATCAACCAGTCATGTCTGACTAGAGTTCTATTAATCTGTCATGTCTGACTAGAGTTCTATTAATCTGTCATGTCTGACTAGAGTTCTATTAATCTGTCATGTCTGACTAGAGCTCTATTTACCAGTCATGTCTGACTAGAGTTCTATTAACCAGTTATGTTTGACTATAGCTCTATCAACCAGTCATGTCTGACTAGAGTTCTATTAATCTGTCATGTCTGACTAGATCTCAAGGCAGTAATTTGACTGAAGCTCTGACTAGGATTTAGTCTTCGATATACTCGCAAGGCATATCTGATTCTTATAGAACATGTATGATTTTTGTCTATCAAGTTCTGAGGATGAATATCTGGATATCGGTGACTACAGTTTATTGACATGTAGAAATATCGACCAGTAGGTCTTACAGTGGTCATTTCTATATATAAATCTGATGGTCATTTTCTTATATTGGTATTGATTTTCTTTTATTTCATTAGCCAGAAGTGACCAACACCATTGACCACTGAACAAAGGAAAACTTTCATTTGTTTCTTCCTTAAAACTGGAATATCTGAGAAAAATGGAGCTAGATCTGATTTCTAAATGAAGTCATGAATTTAATTTCCCCTAAACCCATTAAAAGACAAGAAAATCTAGTGGGTTCAAATCCTTCTGATGAGAAAAATACTGATGCCACAATCAGTGCTTTCAGAGGCCAACCAGGTGTCTGCCTCAAACCCCTATCAACTACAATATCCCAGTTCGAAAAATTCTTATGCCACATTCAGTGCTTTCGAGAGTCAGCCCAGTGCTGGCTATCATCAAGATATTCCTCAAGACCTTTGACCGAAGTTTGACTCTATCATACAATATGCTTTGTCAGCAAGAAATGACCAAACTCTAGCTACAGCTGTTTCCTAGAGTAATCAATGCTAGATTATAGCCTATGGATCTTTTCTTTCTTAATTGATTTTTTTTCTTAATTGATTCTTTAACATTCTTGGACTATTAAAAAATGACATTTTTGAATATGAAAGTAAGAGTGAATACAAGTTCACTTAATGTCAGAAATATAGGGCTTTAATGAGACTGCTTTGGCAAATAGACACAAAACAAGTTTAGCACTCTAGTCAGACTGTAGAGATTGAAGAAGAACTTATAAACCTTAAGTCAGACATGACTGGTAAATACAACCTAATAAACAGTTTAGAGCTCTAGTCAGACATGACTGGTAAATACAACCTAATAAACAGTCTAGAGCTCTAGTCAGACTGTAGAGATTGAAGAAGAACTTATAAACCTTAAGTCAGACATGACTGGTAAATACAACCTAATAAACAGTCTAGAGCTCTAGTCAGACATGACTGATAAATACAACCTAATAAACAGTCTAGAGCTCTAGTCAGACATGACTGGTAAATACAACCTAATAAACAGTCTAGAGCTCTAGTCAGACTGTAGAGATTGAAGAAGAACATATAAACCTTAAGTCAGACATGACTGGTAAATACAACCTAATAAACAGTCTAGAGCTCTAGTCAGACATGACTGATAAATACAACCTAATAAACAGTCTAGAGCTCTAGTCAGACATGACTGGTAAATACAACCTAATAAACAGTCTAGAGCTCTAGTCAGACTGTAGAGATTGAAGAAGAACTTATAAACCTTAAGTCAGACATGACTGGTAAATACAACCTAATAAACAGTCTAGAGCTCTAGTCAGACATGACTGATAAATACAACCTAATAAACAGTCTAGAGCTCTAGTCAGACATGACTGGTAAATACAACCTAATAAACAGTCTAGAGTTCTAGTCAGAGATGACTGGTAAATACAACCTAATAAACAGTCTAGAGCTCTAGTCAGACATGACTGGTAAATACAACGTAATAAACAGTCTAGAGCTCTAGTCAGACATGACTGATAACTACAACCTAATAAACAGTCTAGAGCTCTAGTCAGACATGACTGGTAATTACAACCTAATAAACAGTCTAGAGCTCTAGTCAGACATGACTGATAACTACAACCAAATAAACAGTCTAGAACTCTAGTCAGACATGACTGGTAGATACAGACAAATAAACAGTATAGACCTCTAGTCAGACATGACTGGTAAATACAGACAAATAAACAGTGTAGACCTCTAGTCAGACATGACTGGTAAATACAACCAAATAAACAGTTTAGAACTCCAGTCAGACATGACTGGTAAATACAGACAAATCAACAATGTAGACCTCTAGTCAGACATGCCTGGTAAATTCAGCCAAATCAACAGTCTAGAGATCTAGTCAGACATGACTGATAACTACAACCAAATAAACAGTCTAGAACTCTAGTCAGACATGACTGGTAAATACTACAAATCAGCAGTCAGCTGAATCATCCCTCAGTCAAGCTATATGTCAAATTGAGAGCTCTTGTTTTTCTGGCTATAGCTTGGAGACATCTGTCAAAACACCTACAACAAATCTCAATTAAAGTATATCATGTCTTCTTTCCTTTGAAATTAAATCAATATAAAACATCTCCCTACAAGGACATGACTGACTGGCAATATAACAGAATTAGCCCACGCTTTTGAAAGTTACTTAGCAGGTGCTTGGAATCCAGACAGACTTAGAAACTATAGTTTAGGGCATGGGGGCATTGTTCTACTTAGTCTACAACTACTTGGCTGACCAAACTTTACTTTATCTATCCTTATCTTACAGAATTATTACTTACTTATTACAGATATCTGTATCACTTATTAAATTAATATCTGATATCCAAATCATTTATGATTTCATTTTACAACATGGGATCATTGTTCTAGTCTAGAACCACTGTTACTGTTTTTCCAGCTGTAACACTTTTTAAAGCTTAATCTGATATCCTGGTTATTTGCAATTCCAGACAATCTTATGCTCTAGTTATAACATAGGGTCGATGTTCTAGTTACAACCACTTAAAAGGGATACCGTTTTCCAGCTAACTGTATTACCTTTTAAATGTTAAAGGGACAGTAGTGCAATTTTTTGGGGGGGGTTGATTTTAGTCTTGAATATATGTAAAGAGTCTTCAGAAATACTAGAAATATACAAAAATCACAGCTTAAAAAATACTTCAAACTAGGAATTTTACTCACTATTTCTATAGATGTCTTTTCTATATATCACAGAGTATCTTATCTTAACATCTTATCAATTCAACATTCAAACACGGATAATTCTAGACACACATGGATATGAATGCTCAAAATTTCACAGTGGGCTATGAACACTATTACTGATCAGCTTAGCTAAAAAAATTCCTGTTTCTGAGACTAAGTCAGATTGGTAAAATAAATGGTGCATCTGTCCCTTTAATCTAACGCTGGTCCTTGTACAATGCATCAGAATCATACCATGCCAATCTACTGCAGTGTAATTTCAGATAATAACAGATTAATATTATAGTGATTAATTGTTGATAGACATGCTGTTGTGTACACGAACGGAAATTTTCATTCAACCAGATGACATCTAATATGCGTTGTATCATCAATTATCGATACACGACCATGAGATTTAATAAGCGTATTGTGGCATATCATATTGCACTGCCTCGAGCTTTTACATTCAATTAACAATATCTTCAGTTAAAATATATTCAAAGGGATTGTAAAGAGGCGTTTGATGACATCATTATCAAAAAATCTGCATATATCCCTGATACACATACACAGTTTTAAAACAATCTGAACTTTAATCAAAAAACTTCATCTCTGATATGATTCATCTAATATTTGTTTTAAAAACGCAGAAAAAAAAATAATCTTGATAAATAATGTCATTGATACAAGATAATTCTGAAAAAATCCATAATAAATAGAATATGTCTGTCATATAGACTTCCTTGATTAACATAAAATAGCACATGGGAATAAATACATAATATACTATATTTAATAATTAAAAATATCCATTTAGATATCCACACAAAAGGAACAATACATCAAAGACAATAGACAGTGAACAATATTGCCTTCAAACAATACCACCAATTTAAATCCTGACAGACACAGTTTATTATATGAGTAACTTTTACAAGGAGATCATTATAATATAAAACAAATTTACTTGGACTTTTTCTTAAAAGGGCTATGTTTTTTTAACCAATCATACTTTAGTCTCAGGTATTTTTTAGCTAAGTTAATTGTGTTCATAGCTCACCATCGAAATTTGTGCCTTCAGATCCACGTGTCCACGAAAATCTCACAGGTTAGACCATAAATAGAAATTCTGATATCTGTATCCCTTTTAAGACTCAAAATCTGAAGTCTTGTTCATTTACGAGCCAACAGTTATCATGTATCTTACTCTTTTATTTCTCTACATTTGCCTACGCCTACATGTTTACAGAAATCTCACTAGCTACATCTTAAATAGAAAAATCTTGGTACTATCTGTATCCCTTTGCAAAAATAAAATCTGAAGTTCTGTTCATTTACTATATGTGCCATTCATTATCATGTGTATCTTACTTTTTTGTTTCTCTACACTAGCCTACTCCTACAGGTCTACAGAAATCTCACTACTTAAACCATAAATAGGCAGATTACAATGATAATCAAGACTATAAAACAACTTACTGTGTGATAATCAAGTCTACTGACCGTTCAGTGACCTAAGATCTATTATTACTTTCCAATGCATACTGTCAAGACCAGTTTGGCTGGACATCAAATTTATATAAGCTTATTTATAATTTCTAAGAGAATTTATGCTAGAGTAGATGAAGAATTAGTTCAAAGGGACAGGTGTGGGATTTTTAGGGGTTGATTTGAGTCTTGAATATATGTAAATAGTCTTTAGAAGTACTAGAAATGTACATAAATCGCATAATTCTTTTAAGAAATACTTCAAACTTGGAATTTTATTCACTCTTTCTATATTTGTCTTTTCTATATATGTCTTTTCGCCAAACCTTTTTGTAACAAAATTTACCAATGAAATTGACCCTTGCCTAGGGGTCTGTCAAATAATAATGATATACTTGTTCAATAAAACTTTGTATAAAAGAACTTCATTATAACAGATCTATATTTCATTTCAGCTATCTATTACCACAAATTTTGGACATTAATGACATTTAGAGAGTTCACATGGCTAATTATAGCATTATAGGGTTATTTTAATAGATTAATAGGTCTGTTGTCTGAAGATTGCATAGTATAAGGTTTAATAAAAGAAATTCTCTTATAGAAGCACTGGCCTAGGTCACAAGTAGGGACTGTGAATTTCAGCATTGGAATACATCAATTTGATAGACAATTACCTACTTCTGGAGAGATTTACAAGATAAACAAATAATTCAGAAATGCAAACAGATTGTTTCGTAGTGTGAAACTCTGAGAGACAACATATTTCAGAATCTATATAAATAATAAACTTTTAGGGATAAAAATGATCTTTTCATGAGTTGGCCTACTAATTTTTTTCAATATTCTGTTCAATTTTCTTTTCAAAGTACACATAAAAAACTTAACTGGGTTATTTTCATTTATATAACAGACTGTTAAGCTTTTAGTAAAAATTAACTACTTATTTTTTTATATTTTGTTCGCTTTTGAAAGTTCACATGAATATAAGATAAAAGCAAAAAAAACTGGAATAATGTTTTTGTAATGGTCTTTTTTTTGTTTCCCAAAAGAAAAGAAAAACTCTGTAAAGCAAAAGGAACAAAAGGAACTCAGAAAAAGAAAAAGTTTTTCATGAAATAAAGATGAATGAGACTATCATCTACTCCTACACGTGACAATCTGTACAATGTTGCACTAAGTTTTTGGAATAAAATCCAATGAAGTTTAACTTCACCTAATTGGGTAAGAGTGGTTGTTACAACAACATATTATTGAATGTACGAAAGCACAGGCCGAGGTGAAACTTCAGCTACATCAACATGATATTTATAAATTAGTAAAACTGAATTATAAAGTAATACTAATTACTGATTACAAAATTCTAAAATAGTGTTTATATTAATGTGACTGAAGGTTGTCAGGACAGCTGCAGTAGCCTATTCTTTTTCAATCGCTAGGAATTTAAAATTTCGATTATAGATAATCAAATTTCATAATTGATTATATGCCAAAGTTACATTTTCTCCATTGTACCCATAAACAAGTAGTAATCTTTTCCACATAGGTTGCCTTCAGCACATAACTTATCCACAATAAACTCAAAGCAAGAATATACTTCTATGACAAAAAAATAACCTGTGAAATCAAGAATTTAGGCATGTTTTTAATTTAGTATTTACATGGTTTCTCAATTGATTAGTCTGCTATCAATAATCGATCTCAATTTGGTAATAATACTCAGCCCTATTCTATACTAGTCTAGCCTATATATCAACAAGATAAATATATACATACTTCCTGATTGGAAGGTGAACGAACTAACAGTCCAACAATAGACTTCAGTAATTAGCGCCCTTCCTGATTTCATTAACAGACTTCATATGAGACGTTTAATAAGGAAACACGAATGGAATAATATGAGAAGTTTTAATTCAAAAGAATCTGAAAATAATAAACCTCCTACACATAATAGCATAAGTCAATTCAAATTGAGTTTCATTACAAAAGACATTGCTGGTTCACATCATTGTGTTATAGATGGCGTGTTGGGGATCACTATGAATGATGACTAATACATCTTAAAGGTATACTAACTCTTAAGATTTAAAAAATCTAAATTTTCAACTTTTCATTAAGAGTATATATTCATCAACTATTTATAAGACAGTGGACATTAACCACTCCTATCAACTACATTACCAAGTTAAACAGTTACAAAGTTGTAAATTATCCCATTATCTCATATTGTGACCCTTGTATTGTGATAATGCACAGTATCGTGACCCTTATATCATACAGTGACCCTTGTATGGTATCTTGACCCTTGTATTTTGATACGCATTGTATCGTGACGCTTGTATCGCATTGTGACTCTTGTATCGCATCGTGACTCTTGTATCACACCGTGACTCTTGTATTTTCATATGTATGGTATCGTGATGTGTATCTTATCCTTACTCTTGAATCATGATATGTATGGTATCAAGACCGTTATTAAACCCTTGTATTGTGATATGTGTCAGATCGTGACCCGTGACTCTTTTAAACAGAAAACCTTTTATTTCGTTTCTTAAAAGCAAAGTACTTAGAGCAAAATGTTCAAGAAAAGTGTGTAAGAGTCAGGATATTGTGCTCAAGGAAGTAATTATCCTCCAGACACAGATTATCAATTTTTTCAATAACGAAGTGATATGACAGATTTTAAATTATCGTGTAATATAATCCCGACAATTTTTTTATTAACTGTAATCTAATTTGTTTTTTTTCCAGTTTGTAAAATTCATCACATTTTTTTTATAATTCTGTATTCACTGACAGTCACAGACTGTACTTTATCATCTGTAGACAGTGACAATAAATCATTATGCAAATCCAATATCTTTAAAACAGTATTATGATTGATCAACTTAAAAGGATAGTAGAGAGGTTTTCTTAACTTTTTAAGTGTATCAGGGACACTGATTACACCATTGCAATTTTCAGTCAGACGTTGTTGGTTCTTGCAATTTCATTATACATTTATAGCTAAGTGTTTTTTGTCACTATCTCAAAAGCTGATTGTGTAAGGAGATTTTGTGTGTATTAGGGACACTGATAGCGCCATTACAATATTCAGTCAGTCGTTCGTGGGTCTTGCAATTCCACTAAAACTAAGCACTTCATGATATCACTATCCAAAATGCCCTTACATATTATTAGCAGCTTTTGCAACAAGACACAAAGTTTTTATTGAAAATGCAAAACACTACACACAAAATTTGACTGAAGTACCTTTCGATTTACTTGTTTTATTTTGAAATATCTATTTGGTCAGGCATGAATTGATCTGGTTGTATCTCATTATTTTGACCATTCTAGTAGTGACTGGTGTCATGCGCAAACCAGACCATGCTCACTCGTTTGGAAAAAACCTGATGGTACTTCTCTTTGGAGGAGTCCACTACTATCCTACCTTTACTCTTGATTTTGCCACTCTTAGGATGAGATTGTGATTAACTGAATTATCTTGCTTTTACAGATTTTTATCTTAATTGTCTAAAAGAAGAATTAAAACAAGTTACAATGAAAACAAATTGAAAAACAGACTACAATTTAAAATGTTAAAAGGAAATAAAGTTAAAAGAATATTGATTACTCTCTCTGTTGACATTATAAGAACAATTTGAAATGTTAACAGACAAGAATTAAATGATCTGTATCCGAAGGGAGGCGATTTTTTAACAACATGTTATTGTAAAGCGTGTGCATACTCCCCCTCATCTTCGCAATGTCAAGATATTACAAACTTTGTTACTGTAATAGTCACCTATCTTGTATCACATATTCACAATGTCAAGTTATTTTGAACTGTGTCTTATACCTTGACTGCAATAGCCACCTTACTTGTATCACATCAGCACATTGTCAAGCTATTACAAACTTCTTTTTATAGCCTACCCTTGACAGAAATTATGCGAGCCATGATGTTTAAAAAATTTCTGTCAAGGGCTCTGATTGGCAGCATTCGCAAGTTTACAATCCAATGGAATTGCTCCATTTAGAAAAATTCAAGGATACAAGAAAGATGACTATTGCAGTCAAGGTATAAGAGGAAGTTTGTTATAGCTCGAAGTTGTGAAGATGTGATACAACAAAAATGACTATTGCAGTCAAGGCATAAGAGGAAGTTTGTAATAGCTCAACATTGTGAAGATGATGGCCCTTACTCCCCCTCAAGTTAAAGACATTTAAATCAATTCACTGAAGGACATTAAAAGATATAGAATGAATAAGGTAACCTGCAGGAAAAAAAGACACTTAAAATATAGAGTTGCATTTAAGTTATATTCAATTGATAAAATAGATGAAATGTGCTATTCATACTGCAGCCATTTAAATTAAGTACCTGCACTTAAAACATTAATTTCTATATATCGATTCTCTGAATGATTTTTTCATTACAATCGTCTGGTTCATTTAAAGAAATATCTTCTAGTGTTGAAGTGTCAAGGATTTGAAGAGCAGAAATTGATTAAGTCTCGTACATTTTACAATCTTGACAAACAGCACATCTAGATGTTTTGTTTCCTACTCTTTCTGCATGTGTCTCCACTTGACATCTATGATCCGACGACATTATTATGCATCTCCTGTTCAGGGTCATTTACTATTCAACCAATCAACAATTATCTTCACCGAAGATTTTCTTACAATACTATTTTATGAAATTTTATGTTAGAAATTGACTTCGTTTTTTCTCAATTGTCTTCTAACCTGTTTGATTTATTTTGATAAGAAAATTGCAACAAATTCTGGTCCCTTCTGATGGTATTAAGTCACAATTCCACAAAACACAATCACATCAGCCCTTGGATGCAATGGTTTTTCTACGAGATAAGATGCTGGCCCAGCTATGGCCACCCCCACTTTCAAATTTTTTATCATTTTACATAGTGAAAGAATTGTCTGTGACCCCAGTGGCGGAGCATTTTAATCTTGTGAGATATTGTACAAAATAACAATTTCTATATGTAATACAGAGGGAAATTGAATTGATATGAGCTTAGTCTTAATATTAGCTTTATCAGATGCACAGTTTGTGATCTGCATGCAATTGTTATTCACTTGGGCATTATTAGTCAGCTAGTGTAATACACCTTGGAATGCACCAATTGTTCATGTCACATTATCCCTTTAAATGTCAGAAAATGAAAAAGTGAAAAAAAAACGTCAGAGATTGAATGATTGTCCCTTTTGTCCTGATAATTGAAACATTTAGAAAAAAATGTGTGGAGAAAATATCGCCTACTTCAAATCAATATATATGTGATCTTTTGACAAACTTTCAATTTATACTCATCAGCACCTACACATTTATATGACACTGTCTATTACATGGCTCAAATAGACAAAAAATACTGGTTCTCCAAGAGATATATCATACTCAGCTATCAGTTGCCCTTTTTAAAGATATACTATGTCTTAAAATGAATATAAAATTCAAGTTCTCAAGAATGGTCAGACTCAATATGAGTATATATTCATCAGTTAGCTTACCTGGTGTCATAAAGTTAAAACAGAATCACTGTAAAATCTAGAAAATTTTAAAATTCATAAAACTAAGTCGTTATTGAAAAACGCTTAATCTTGATATTAAGCGATTTCAATAGCTAATTGCATATTTATGCAAGTTTACAAAGTTTTTTAGAGTTATCAGATTACATAAGTATCCTGTTATGTTACTTATAACACCAGGTATATCTACTGATGAATATATGCTCTTATTGGCCAAGTTTAAAATTCTCAAATTTTATGTTCATTCTAAGACGTAGTACATGTATTCCTTTAAAAAAGAAAAGCGAGGTTGTGTGGCAGCACTGTAGGTTGTCGACACAATTATATGATGTAGTCTATTATAATGACAGAAAATACCGGTTATCTAAGAGAAACTTATACTCAGTTATCAGTATCCCTTTTTAAAAAGTAATTTCAGGTTTCAAAAGGTTCAAAATAGATTAAAAATACATATTATCAACATGTCTATTACAATGCTAAAATAGACAGAAAATACAGGTTCTCTAATATGGATAATAACTTACATCTAGCCATCAGTATCCCCTTTCAAAAGGAACTTTTAGCTTTAAGTTCAAAATAGATTCAAAACACAGGTTTTCAAATATGCTAAAAAAAAATGTAGGCGTCATATTATTCTATAAGCTTACATTTTGCATTTAAATGTCAGAAAGTTGTGATGTCTGGAGATCTGTTGTTTAAAATATCATTACTTTGTAAGTTAATTTTATCTTAGTTTTAGTTCTGTAGTCAAAGACTTAATGATATACAACAAAGTTTTTTAAAAATTAATTATTTACTTCATACATATATCACTATATTATGGTATATATTTTGCACTTGGATCTCAGTAGAGTTGTGAGGTATGGTGTTCTATTGTTTCAAATGGGGTCACAAACCAGGCTTTGATAACTCATGTATGGCAACCATTTTATTCAAAGTAGGTCACAATATACCAATTGCCTCCATGCTGTATATATTCAAGCCCAAGATGGCCTTACACTCGTGTTTTTAGCTCTCTGCAATTACTTCATTGTGCAAATTATGAGGAAAATGAAAATTCACTAATTTAACTTAAGCTCTAAAATCGAAGTATTGCATTTCATATGCCCTGCACTCGTTCAAGTACATACTTCTTAATTATGTCACGTTTGCAGGCACACGTCAATCATGTAAACTTTTCCCCTCGCTACGATCACCAAAAACACGCAATTTCGTACAAAAACATTGCAAAAGAGTGGAAAAATTGTATACAAATGCAAAACATCGGTTGTCATGCATCAAAAACGAAAAGAAAATTGACAAAAATGTATTTTCCGAGCTCAGCTAAGCAATGAAAATAGCATCTGCTTGCAGAATGTACGGTATGAATGTACTTCTTTGGCAGTTTCTTCTCGAACGGGCGACATATTGGCTTCAATTTTGGCCTTGATCGATAAAGGAATGTCTAATGAATGTAACTGAACACTTTTCAAAAATGAAATGGATAGATATTAGTAGAACTTACCTAAAATATCGAGCTATTTTTTTCTGTAACTGTGTAATCCCAAAGAAATGTATAATATGGTGGCTAACCTTCCGGTTGGGTCATGGTCACATGACATCGAAACTGATCACGTCATTAACATGTGCGCGCTTTCTATCCATGATTTATGTACAAGACGGTGCAGGACATACTGTTAGTTTTCTCTGAATTTTAAACATAAATTTGAGAATTTCGTGATGAAATTCATTAATTTTTGATGACATCTTTATGTCATTATTCAGTCGTTAGAACCTGTCTGACTGGGATAAATGGAAAATTTGACAAAAACGTCAATAATAACTCACACCGTCCTCATAAATTATTTGTTTTTATGATCGGGGCTGAAAACAAGTTTGATTTTCAGCTGAAGAAGAGAGCAGGAATCGTTGCCTCGGGATGCGGTTTGGGTTTGATTGATAATTGAATTACTTGCTGACATGAAAATATTGTCTCTCGCGGCACCGGTTCTTGTTCAAGCCTACTGACAGACATTATTAAGTTACCGGGATTTGAAAGGTCTACGCCTAAACACGGACATGTAGTTTGTGGCGCCTATCTTAACTCCTACACTTCAAGTTCAACACTCGGCGAAACGACATTATGTAGACCTACGGATAAATTGTATAAACAGTGAACGTGGATAGATTATAAAGTATAGGTTACGCCGAATGATTTGCCGCGATCATGGACAAGGCAACGTTTAACGTGCATAAATGTATCACTCCATAAATAATGGCGTCAATTTGCACGTGCATATTCCTGTGCAACGAAGCCGCGACTTTGTTTATTATATTTTCCCACCTTGATATTTTTTCAATTTCGTTCCTAACAATGAAAGTAGACAAGAGAACATCAAACTGGGAAAAGAGTACATTTTTGCCCACAATACGAATACAAGATACGAAACGATAAGAGCACACCCCAACCTTCCCCCCCCCCCCCTTTTTTTTCCCCCGCCACGCATCTGTGACAGACTCGTAATTGCGCAGTGGAAAGGATGTTCATTTAAAACAAAGAAAATATGTCTTGGAAAATAACGAAGTAAATTATTGTGTAACAGTTGCGAGGATCAATCATCACTCAATCAAAATCTAATTTAGTGGAGATATAAGGGAGATAATCGATATTGAAATATGTTAAGCTTCAGACAACAGTTAATTCATTACTCCGGTTGTGTGAAAACTTTTACAGTAGCCTTTTTAATGGCATTTCAACAGAGCTATTGAAAAAATATGGGTGTTCACCTTCAAATCATCTTCACAATGTGACGGCAAGAACTTTCGACATGCAAATTGGCTCACATCTTGATTAGATAAAACCATTAAAACAGCACAAAAACGTATTTTTGACTTTGTTCCCTTTTATTTAAAAAAAAATATAAAATATTTACAGCAGTTCTTTAGCAACATTTAGTGGCAGACATCCCATTAAATAACGGAACACAATTTTATGATATACAACTCCTGGGTTTTATTGTACACAATGTTTCGACAGATTACATTATCATCATCAGTTTATATGGTATACTACTCCTGAGTTTTATTGTACACAATGTTTCGACAGATTACATTATCATCATCAGTTTATATGGTATACTACTCCTGAGTTTTATTGTACACAATGTTTCGACAGATTACATTATCATCATCAGTTTATATAGTATACTTCTCCTGAATTTTATTGTACACAACGTTTCAACAAAATCTCATTATTCCAGTAGACCAAATTATAAGCACTATTGTCTCTAAACTAACACATTTGTAGTTTCCGTTTCGGAATATTTTGGTGGCGGCCCTTTTGATTCATCATCAGTGAAGGCCAAATTCTTTGAAGCAGAGGTATAGGCTACTCCAGACTGTGTTTGATTTGAATAAGCTACTCCTGGCCGTGCTTGGTTTGTGTACGCCATTCCGGGCTGTGCTTGTTTTGAATACACCACTGCTGTTCCTCTTTGTGTATACACTACTGGTTGTGCTTGGTTTGTGTTCGCTACTTCCGACTGTCTTTGATTAGGCGCCATAACTACGAATAGGAAAGGATGATAATAATAAAATACAACTTTTATATAATATTTTAATTTTTGGTTTGATTTTATTGATTTGATTTTGATTATATTTGTTTTGATTTGGATTATGATATTTGATTTGATTTGATTTGATTTGGATTGATTTGGATTATATTTGATTTGATTTGGATTATGATATTTGATTTGATTTGATTTGGATTATGATATTTGATTTGGTTTGGTTTGATTTGATTTGGATTATGATATTTGATTTGGTTTGATTTGGATTATGATATTTGATTTGATTTGGTTTGATTTGATTTGGATGATGGTATTTGATTTGGTTTGATTTGGGTGATATTTGATTTTGTATCGCAGATGATAGTTATATTTGATTTGATTTGGATGATGGTATTTGATTTGGTTTTATTTGGATGATGGTATTTGATTTGATTTGATTTGGATTATGATATTTGATTTGATTTGGATGATGGTATTTGATTTGATTTGGATTATGATATTTGATTTGAGTTGGATTAACCTACCTATCTGTTGTTCTCGATTCTTTTTTTTACAATGACAATATACACATATTGCTATAATGAAACCTACTATGGATATGAGCCCTCCTACAATTTTCAAAATATTCGCCCTAAAAGTAAAAAAGATTTTAATAATAAGCAATTTCCGTGGCGGATTATAGGGGGCACTAGTGAAGGTGAGGTCAAGGGGGGCGGGGGGTTTTGGTATACATGTAAAAAAAAAATTAATATAAAAATTCCAGAGTGTTACCCTTTAATCTTAATAAATTTCACGCTCAAATAGGCCGACCCATTTCCCTTTTATAGAAGCCATTGAAACACAACGCGATAAGTATTTTTAACATTCACTGCAATACACATATTCAATGCATGGCGGAAATTTTACACTTAAATTGTATCTGGTAATTTTCCAAGTATGATTCATTATTTTCCCGGGCACATTCTAGAATATAGATCAAGCACATTGATATATTGGGAGAGGGGAGGGGTGGGTGTTTGGAAATTTTCGAAATTCTCATACTCTGACAGTTTTTTTCAGGTATATTAATGTAACTGAAAATATAAAGTGACCCTTAGACCATAGCGTTCACCAGTAGCGTAGGATTGCAAATAAGAATAACGGTCATAAGGTTCTGTTGTTATATTTCTCTTAAGTTAAAAAATATAAAAGAATTCGTGATTTAAAAAAAAGGAATAATGAAATCAAATGAATAGATCTAAGATCTAATGATACAATTTTTGATATTTGTGTATAGTATTAAATTGTAACCTAGTGAAGTCACGAGACACGTTAGGAGTTAATTAATATTACGTACCATTACATTAAATACTGCCTCATTTATTGTGGGCAGGGTTCGAATCCTTTGTGAATATTCACGTTTGTTGATACATTGAATATAATTAGAAAATTTGTGCATTCGAAACTGTTTAAAATAATATGCGGACAAAATAGGTCCCCGATTCGTAATTTTTTCCACAGGGTCTGATTGGTATTCCGTGTTCCTCCCTGAAAGATGGAAATCAGACTGCACGAATAGGAAAACTATTCGGTGATGCACCAAGTCAAGTCTTTGGCACTGGAATTTATGAGCATGACTTTCAGTTTTCTGATCACAGATTATTATACTCTTCAATGAGTTTAACAGTCACAAAAGATGTCAATTGACTTTAGCTCATCATAGGCACATGTTTGGGATACAAATCTTCAACTGAGCAGATAGTTTTTCGACTATTAGACTCTGTATTCAATGAGTTGTTCAACAAAAAGGGTCAATAAGAATTTTGAATAACCCGTGACGCAGTATTCCGAATGTGTAATATAAAACTGATACAGAAATTCGATATATTTCTAAAGACACGAAGATGATTCCCATTCGATACCTGGATACCAAACAGAACAGGTTACTGATAACCAATACGCATTATACAGGTACGTATTACTTTTTGCAAATCCAAGCAATCTTGTTGATTAATATTCCAGAGACCACATTTCAAGAATCTTACATAGAAACCCGAAATTTTAAATTGTTATTAAATTATTTTTCATATTGTATTTGACCATTGGACCATTAACATTTGACATTTGAAAATTCGTTTCTGTTTTATTTTCCTGAAATATATTGAGCTGTCATCTTACTGATTTTATCAGATAAAAACGAGACAAAATATATTTCACAATGATACACGCCAGTCCCAATTTGTCTGCGTACAGCTGCGACGAAATCTAGGTGTCAGAGACTATGTTTGTATGTATTCCAGAAAGACCATGGCGTGTACGAGTTTACCAGTGATAAACAATGGATACATCACCGCCAGTACTTCCGAGAGAGTGGAGTATGAATGTCTTGCTGGATTCAAACTTATAGGTAATAAATTACCAATTAAAGAATATGTCTCTAGATTTGTCCGCACAAGCTATGAACATAACTTACAGCTACTACCAACGTTTAAAACTTTGCAGATATTAAACCAATGGCGTCATTATGTCGTCCGTGCAAAATAATGCACGGACGAATATCGTTAACAGCATTGATACGACGTTAAAGCTATGTCTGACGTAATTTCTGCTCACGATTTGATTTTTGTTGCACAGGAAACAAAGTGATAGAATGCGATGGTACCAATGGTTGGCCACAAGCGCCATCTTGTCAAGTTATAAAGCAGGATTTTAACATCATCGATTCCTCGAGTAATCTGTACAGGTTTGGTAGGTAGACCTCTCATTTACTCATGAATAGACCCCTCGCCCTCGACCTGAGTTAAAAGCAATTACTATAGAGAGCACTTGCGAGGCCAATTGATCTTTAAGTAATAGTTTCCAGCGGTGGATTCGAACCATTCAGTGTTCTTTCTTTCTAAAACTCTCAAATACATTTCTACATAACCGGTAGAGAGTTCGCAAAGTTACATTATAGCTCACTGTGTGCCGCTTTCGACTTCAAAGATCCGATGACTGGGCGATGTGCAAAAAGTAAAAGTGTTCGCGTTCAAATTTTGACGTGCGACCATTTTTTATTCAGGTCCTGACTGGTGGTATATATTTGTTTCAGTTATTTTGGTTCTATTTTTAATCTTGTTTATTGTCAGCGTTGTCCTCTGTTGTTTTTGGTAAGTTTAACTTTTTGTCGCTTAGACATTCCGACCATGGAAAACTGACATCTAAAAAATATTCAAAAGAGGTTTTCTTTCAATTGCTCTGGATCCAACAATGCTTGACAAGATTAAGGCATAAATCCTGTTAATTTCTTATAAAATGAATCTTGTTCCTTGCAGCAAGAAGTGGAAGGGGGCAACAGTGCATCCTATTGGTGGAGGAGAAGAAGGTTCAACCAATGAGAAGAGCCGAGACAAAGACGAGCAGGTGAGAGACACCTCATCCCACATCTAATCAGCACCCAGTCTCCAACCATCCTGCACCCACAGCCTTCTTCTCCAACCACAACCACCTTGTGACTATCTTCTCCTCCTGGCACCAACCAAGCATCACTATATATTACCATTTCAACCACCTGTTTGTAACCGACCAACACCTCTGTTCTTGGAAAGATTCTGAAACAGTTGACCAGTCTTAATACTAAAACGAAGCAATATTATTTTCATTATGACCATAAAGTATCTGCTATCGCATTTTATTGAATCGCCCAAATTATGTCTTCCAGTAGTTTTACATGTTTTTTTTTATATCAGCTATATACCGTTTAACTCGATGATTTAAACGCTGCGTTTGATTTATTTTCTGATGACAATAATGGCTATTGTAGATAACTCGAAATAAAAGGCAAGAATTCAGAAACCTACAACCTAGAACGAACGCAACTGCCAAAACCAAAAACACCATGACACCAGTTGAAACTAACGAGCATGGACCGCTTTCTTCGTCTGGAGTATTTGTCACCGAAGAGTCGGTGAAGATTCCGGTAGAGAAATACGACGACCGCGACCAAGATCGACCATCCTCCCGCATGGATATCAGAGTGCCATTGACATACATACACTTAGAAGATGATGACGAACCCAAATCTAGTCCCACTGCTTCACAAAAGGTGCTTCGGCGATCCAACGATAAGTTCCTCAACGAGCCAAAAACCGTGGAAATCTTCCATCATCACATCCACAGCAAGAATCAACCAGAAGCCAGTCCGGAAAGATACAAAAGGTACCCAAACCATGGAGATGCTCAATGGATGACATCTCCCGGAAGTGAAACAAGTCGTGGATACAAGTCCTCGACAGATTCATCCGGGCACAATAAGGTGGGTATTGCAATTCTAGGTACATCGCTTTCCACAAAACGATCCGACTTATTAACTCCAAAATTTTACTTATCAACTCCAACATTTTACTTATCAACTCCAACATTTTACTTATTAACTCGAAAATCCCAAATAAACATAGAACACATTTTGAATTTGTTACTTTTGTTTTAGCAGGTATTTGACTCACCAAGCAACCAAGGTTTCTACAGATCTAAATATTACCTGGACGAAATCAAAAACTACAAAAAGAAAGTAGAAGGCTCCAAAGATAACCCGGTTTGGCGACCACATGTCCGATCTACACAGCGCTACTAGATTCTGAATTCTACTTTGATTCGACTGGAAGAAAATGCGGTTAAACTCTGTCGACCTGGATATTCCGTTGAATATTTCTGTGGATTACTTAAGTTTATGTATTCTATTTATAACATTGGACAGCCAATCTTCAAAAATCCAATTTCATCCAATTGCTTTCTACGTTATCTCCTTAAATTAACCTGATTTTCTTTTCTTATAAATTTTCTTACCCAAGTTATTGTTTTTACACCTAAGAATAGTCGAAAAGACGTTAAATAATTGTTTTTTGCCTTTAATGGACTCAAAATCGTTTGCACACAAATGGAATAGACATTGTAAAAGAGAGGAACCTTGTTGCAAACCTTGACCATATTTGAACAAATATAGTGTACTTGTATCCGAAACCCGGGGATCCATTTGAGTGTTTTGGCAACTACATATTGAAAAAGATTAAGTGAGGTGTTCCAGGAGCCGCGGTTCTCTCTCTCTATTTCTGTCTTTTGACGAAATTAATGATTTAAAAAAAAGGATTGAAAATTGTTAGAATTCAGTTGGTTGCTTTCGCGATTACTTTTACTCGTTGGAATAATTGAAAAGGGGGCTAACTAGATGAGGATTCTACGTCTTCGATGGTCAATAATTGTCCAAAAATGACCAAACTAATCAAGGTGGGTAAATATAAGGCCGACTCTTAACTTCTACCATTTCACACTCGTTTTACAATACAATAAAAGTCAAATATTTATAAAAACTTATATAATGGGCAAATCTTTTCATGTACGTCATGGGTTAACAACTTGGATACGATTCTATTGGAAATAAGGTGAAGATTTTATTTGTTTGGATCGGTTTCCTTGGAAACGACATGGCCCTTTTTCATGTCCAAGTGTCGAAGTTATAAAGAAACTTGAACTTAAAATGAGGTTAAAAAGGAATAACGCAATTTAAATGGTTTTTGTTGATTTTTCCGATTGTTTTGAATCATGGTTGGAATTAATAGCCCCTAATAGGGCTTAATAGCTCATTTGCTTTCGTGGCGTTCGGACGTTTTTTCTTTTTATTTCGACCTTCTAGAATGATGTGATTAGACTACTACACTTTTTAAAGGTACAGTTAATATATTTTTTAGACATTATTTTATTTCTTGTAAAATTGAAAAAAGGTTTAGGGATGAACTAAATAAGCAGACCACACAATATCATGATTTTATAAAAATTTAACATAAAAGTATCAAAAGCGTTATATTTGTTTATTACGGGAAAAAATTACATTTTATTCATCTATAGTTTGTTATTCTGCCGAAACCATGACAACTAGTATCTGTAACACGGTTCCCGCCATCAACAATGGAAAAGTTTTGACTTCCGGTACGAATGAAGCGGAGTACGAGTGCCTGTCGGGATTCCAATTAGTTGGTAGGAAGATAATCAACTGTGACGCCACTTCCGGTTGGGATGTGACGCCATCTTGTGATGTCATCAGCAATAATGACAACATTTTTACATGGGGTAAGTATGCCTATCGTTGATTTGTCAATTTGATGTAAATGAAAGGTACTGAAAAGAAAAACGCCCAATGGAGGGGCTATTCGATTTTGGGAAAGCTGTGATTCTCCCAAATATATAAGGTAGGCCTGTTCTTACCCTGCAAGAACACTTGGTTCCACTTTTCAAGATGTCGCCTCTATATTGTTTGTAGGTCCAGAATGGTTACTGATATTACTGGCGATTATACTGATATTATCAGTGCTGTCTTGCACTGGATGTATCATCTGGGCTTGTTGTTGGTACGTATCAATACTTTTATTGAGGTCGTGAGAGATTCGGGTCAGTTCGGACCCAATAAGGTATTTTCAAGGAGCCATCTGATAGATGGTCTGTTAGAAGCTCATAAACTTTGGGCCAAAGTTTGTACACAGGATGTTATGTTTGAAACAGAAGTTGTTATCTTTGTAATGCTCTTAGCATTCTCCTTATCTTCATGTTAATAAAATGAAAAAATGAACACGACGTCTTATCCCTGTTTTGTTACGAACTGCTGGTATTATCTTACATATCCTAATGATTTTGCAGTAGAAGACGCGGTGAAGGATTCTTGTGTTTTGGAGGAGAGAACGGTAGAGGTGGAGGAAGGAGGGAAGGTGGAGAATGGAATGAAGATAGTGAACTACTGTATAATGAGAGTGCTGGTGTTTATACCATGTCTGATGGAACTATGTTTATACCAGTTAGACCACTACATAAGGTGGGTACAGAATTGTGTGGTACGATATAGTTTACGATATCAGCATCCGCTGGAAGCGAACGTTAACTTGTCATGTACCAACCTTGTGTGGTAACTAGGCTAGTACCCCATCGTATCACGAATACGGGTTTGACATAGTCTTATTAACCATGAAGTATGACGAATGAGGTCGTGATTTGAACAAGATGGCTGGAAACCGGTCCTAAAAAATCCGTACGATCTATAATAATAGATACTGTATTTCTCAATGTGTATTTTCACAGTGACACTTTGTTATCGTATGATTTTTCGAGGAATATAATAATAATATAACGTTTATGTTCCCGAAAATGATGTCACGAATTGATAAGCGACGAGCATCGAGCGTAAAAATAATACTTAATAGACTGCAATGACTGTATGGATTAATCAAAGTTATCTTCCCTTCAAGGGTGAGTACGGTCGAGGCGGTTACCATAAACGGAACGAGACTGAATATGAGGAAAATGGCGGGTTCTTTGGCTGTTGTGGCGGGAAGAAACGAAGACGGAGGCCGTCTGCTGATATGGTGTTTGATGAAAGTGAAGGTATTTATACCTTGAAGGATGGCAGTATGTACACACCAGTAAAACCACAGGTAAGGCTCTGTGCAGTATCAAACGAAACCATTATTCTCGTTACATGGATAGTAACTCTCCAAAAAGGATTCCAAGCTATATGAACTCTTTCAATGGATACCGAGTTTGGTATATAAATGTATCAAAATATTAAATTTTCTCTTTCCAGAAGACCACCGACGCCAATGGTCGAGTTGTGTGGAAAAACCAAGCGGATATTGACAGCAATACGTGGTTCTCACATCATGGTGGTTTCCATGGTGAGATAAGTGGCAACAAGGCGCGAAAATATAATTCAAACGATGTTGCAAACTATACGCCAAACGATTTCAAGAGTGACAAACAAAATGGCCACTGGTTTTTGGAAGATGGTAACAATACGCGAAACAATCGGACGTTGGTCACAACTAAGATCCACCAAAATGGCTCAGAGCCCGTATCACAGACGACAAACCCGACCACAGTCTACATTCTTGAAGATGATCCGAGAGTCAAAGCAGACAGACAGCGTAAGAAACAAAACCCTAAACCGAAGCAGAAGCCGCAACCAATTGTAGTCAAGAGCGTCGACTCTCCTCGATTTTTGGTCGACCAGCCTAGAGAGAAGACGGAAGTTATCGTTCTGAGAGCACAAGATCTGCAGCCGAATCGCAGTGACGACAAGGAAGACAAGGACAACGATGACAGAAAGAATGATAGCAACGAAAAGAAAAACAAAGATGGCGCCGACGATGGAAAGAAAGGCGGGAAATCCAAACCTGACACGAAAGTCGTCGTCATCAATGTTAACCACAAGTACGATAAAGGTCGGTCAAAATCAACCAATGAAAACCCAAAGGAAGAAGAACCGAAGCCAACACCAAGGGCAGACAACTTCGTAAACAGAAGTCTTCCAGCTCGCACTTACACCCCATCAGAAACTGGCACGAGAGACACGTTCGATATAGCAGACGTTGAAGATTTGATAGCCAATGAAATTAATGATAGTGGTGTTGACAGATCCACTGATGAAGATGTAAGTCTTTTTACATTTTGTTTGATGATTGGCGCAGCATATGCGTTTTTTGGGGGTTTTTTTTTGCATTTTGGGATGGGTGTGTTTGCTGTGGTCTTGCAAACAACAATAAGGCCAAATGATGCGGATTCTTATCCACACTATTTCATTCCTCATCTCGCTATCTCCAGTACATGGGGCACTGAGAAGATCCTAGAGACCCCAGCCCAATGTCCACCTAGTCTCTCACCCCATGTGTGTTCCTTGTGCTCGCCCTGTCTGAATATTTTTAATCGGCATTGTATGGCACCTGACCTTTCTGCGTCAGCTTGTCCGACCCCTCAGACTCAGTCAATTCCCGATTTTGATGAATTGACGTGATTATTTTCAGGAACCAAGGAGACCGAATGCTGATAACAGGTTTGTTGATACGGTTACTAGGCAACTAATTTTGGATAAAATGAGGGAGAAGAAGAAGTTTGACAAGGTCTGGATTCCACACAGCCATCCAATCAGAAACAAAAAACACTTCACCAAATAAACGGTTCTAAAGCAAACTACCAATTGCGGATGCTCTTCAACATGATAAAAAAAAATTAATTCAGTCATTCAAACAAAGAATTTTATATTAACAATGTCAGAATAAATTTAGTTTTTGTTTCATTTACTCGACATGAACATAACCAGGCTGCCAGTTGGATAGAATGGATGGATAATGGTAATTCTTCGTCAGTTATAGATTCGGCATCTGAAATAGAAATTTAATTATACATAGCTAGATAAGAGTGGCTTTATATGAAGAACGAGCCACAATTAAGAGTAGTGGAAATGTGAAAAACACAACCTACCAGGCTATTCTACACTCTAATGAAGTCCGAATTGGCTAAAGGTAGCCAACAATTTAACGATTAGCTCGGGACAATTGTGTGTGTGGGGGAGGGGAGAGGGGGGTGGGGGTGGCGTATGAGCAAAGTAAGGGCACAGTATTTCAATACACTCACGTTCTACTGTATTCCGCTGGCGTCAGACAATTCTCTTTCCTTCTGGTGTAGCAGAGCACGCAGTGTGTTGAGAAGATCTCGTTGATCTGCCTGGCCGTCTTCAGCGGAAACATCCGAAGACGCATCGTGGTTGGATGCACCTCCATCTTGTCCTAGACTTCGTACGTCATTTTCAGCAGATTCTTTGCTTACAGCGTAGCCCCTTTCGCCTTGATCTTCACCGGAAACATCCGAGGATGCATCATGGTTGGATGCACCTCCATCTTGTCCAAGACTTCTGACGTCATTTTCGGCTGATTCAAAATTGGCGGCGTTTGAAAGACTTCTTCCGGTTTGATCTTCACCGGAAACATCCGAAGATGCATCATGGTTGGATGCACCGCCCTCTTGTCCAAGACTCCTGACGTCATTTTCGGCTGATTCAAAACTGGCGGCGTTTGATAGACTTCTTCCGGTTTGATCTTCACCGGAAACATCCGAGGACGCATCATTGTTGGATGCACCTCCATCTTGTCGAACGCTTCTGACATCATTTTCGGCGGATTCAAAACTGACTGCGTTTTTTTCATTGGCAGCTAAATCCCTCTCGGCCACCAGATTTCTCAACAAATCTTCTAACTCGGTTTTCAATTCGCTGGCTGGAGCAGCGGCTATTATTCCCACACAGGTGGCAAATACAAGTAGAAGCCTCATCTCTACAAATCAGAAATATAGGGCAGGTCACTACCCGTTCCACCTTTTTACAACAAAAGTTTAAAGGGGTTGTAAAGAGGTTTTCCAAACTTTTCACTTTTTTTAGACGTCTGTTGTTCCTGCAATTCCTCTTAAACTAATTGTTTGGTGACGTCACTATCGCAGAAGCTTCTAATAATATCGAAGGGCCGTTACGATAATGGCGTCATAAAAACGCTTAGTTTTAGCGGAATTGCAAGAACCACAGAATTCAGACTGAAAATTCGAATGATGCAAAATCGATACATAAAAAGTTGTGGCGGCTATGGGAAACCATATTTGGATATGGAAAGACAACAAAAATAATGGCCGATATGTGCCACCATATTTCAATATAAGATGTTGTGTTCAAAGGATTCAGATTTTTAGCCTATGTAGGTGTGTCTTCAACAATTATATCTTGAACGATTTCCAGCATGAAATTATGATTCCAAGAACCTAACACTTCTCCTGGAAATCAGAAAAGTGCCAATTAGGAACCACCAAAACATTTAAACTACATAAGCATAGATCGATTTTGAATCCTTTCAAGATTTAAATATCAAAATTAATTTTTTTTTACTTACTTCTAAGTTTAAAAAATATCGTCTTCAGTCGTAAATATAAACTACGATAATAAAAAACTTCTGTGGGGGTATTTTAAACGATAATAAGTCGAAATGGGACTACACAAAAGGTCCCATAGTAACACACATCTGAATAGGGAGTTGGTTTATTTGAGTTTATTTATTATGGTCTCTTCTCTACTAACAACTTTACAAAGTCAAAATAATAGCAACAAGTAGGTATTCGTATATAGGTAAGTAAGTAAGTATGATAAATAAAAA